>NC_058135.1:134609498-134671849 GCF_016433145.1 Gracilinanus agilis
CTCCGCCGCTTTTCTCTTCCTCTCCCAGTTCCTGCCGCCGCCGCCGCCGCCGCCGCCGCCTCCCCCCGGCGGGTCCCCGTCGGCGGTTCACGTGGTAACTGAACAGACCGACAGAGGTAGCCAAAATGGCGGACGCAGAGGGCTTTCCCACCCGGGTCACACCTCGTACCGCGCAGGCGCCGTGACCTCCTTTCCCTTCTCGTCCCCTCCCCTTCCTAGTCTTCGCCTTCAGTTCCGCCCAGAGCCTATGGGAAAGGGTGGGCGAGTTTATGCGGCCGGGCCACGCAGTGTGGGGTTGTCTTTCCTTCCTCTTAATTGCACAAGTTTCCCTCTGGATCAGCGGGCTATCTTCCCCAAATTGCTGGGCTTGGGGTGTGCCTTCTACAACAAAAGTCTAAAGGTCTCTTGGGGACTGGCCCTCTTATAAAGTAGGAGGTTACATTAGGAACCTGGAATGTCCGGGCGGGGAGAGGGACCCTAACTCTCAGCCAGTCCCAGAGAAGCGTCACAGGCGGGATTCCTGCTCTCCCCGCTGCACCGCAAAACTTCGGTTTGTTTGCCACGGTGCCTACATTTTGGGGCGCGTTTAATTTACAGATGAGATTTGAAAACTATGAATCACTAAAACCACCGTTTTAAAAAAAAATGCTAGAGACATAGACTTCTGAATTAAGTGGTTGCCAGTACTTCTAGAAGAAATTTTAAAAGGGGGAGGGGAGGGAGGTATTTGAATGACTGAATAAACTGTAATGTATGAAAGTAATGAAATTGTGCAGCAAGAAAATATGAATAATAGAGCTTTAGAGAAAAATGGGGTCTTGAAGTAAATTCATAACTGAGCCTTGTTATCTCATTTTAATCCCCAACTCAATCCTGTAGCACCTCTAATTCTCAGAACTTTATTGTTAAGTGAATTCCTTTGATCATTGAGAGTAAAGAGACAACTGAGGCCCACCAACTTTGAACTACTTGCTTTGGGCCATACAACTAAGTGTTTGAGATGGGATTTGAACTCAGCTCTTTCTGGCTCCCCATTCATTGGACCACCTAGCTAAACAGATAAAATAACAAGCCAAACCAGAAAAACAAGAAACAATGACTGCAAGTGTAAATGAAATCTCCAAAAGGAAGTAGATCTCTGAATGGCTGAAAAACCAATAATGGTCTCAGAGTGGAGATAATGAAACATCTACCTCTTAAAGTGGGCAGAATGTTGCATAGATAGTATCATTGTATCTTTTTTCTTTTTTTTTTGCTTAACTGTTTCTTTGTTACAAGGTAGGTTCAAGGTGGGTAAAAGGAAAAGAAAGAGAAATTACTGTGATATAAGAACAAAAGATCAATAAAACTTATTTTAAAAACCATAACTAGAACTTCTATTTGCATTTTTGTAAGAATAACAGTTGTAAAAAATAAAAAAAGAACTTTATTGGGAAAGGTCAATAGAATGTGAGGTCAAGTATCAGTTCATTTTTGTCTTTGTATCCTCAAAGTCTAGCACAGTATTTAATAGCTAAAAGAATTGTAAATCTATGAGACATAGTACAATAGTATCAGAGTAAGACAATACCTGCACAGGTAAACCATTGATCCAGATGGGCAAATACAATTTTGTTTTTATGACAAAGAGGTAAATAACTTCTAATCTCCACAGTGGCGGGTTTCTGGACTCTGTATTTGTCTGAATAATATCATAGTTAAAATGCACATAAGTTTATTTAAACAGATAGCATCAGTCTGGTCACACAGTCTAGTGGTTTTGATAGTCTGAGCTTAACAATAAAATAGCTATGTTGATAACTATGGGCAGCTAGATGGTGCAGTGGATTGAGTGCCAGGCCTGAAATCAGAAAGATTCATCGATCTCAGACACTTGCTAGCTCTGTGACCCTGGGCAAGTCATTTAACTGTCTCAGTTCATCAGCTATAAAACAATATGGAGAAGGAAATGACAAACCACTCTAGTATCATTGCCAAGAAAACCCAAAATGGAGTTACTGAAAGACAGGCCTAAGAACAACTCATCAACATGTTAATAACTGCCTTTCAAAAGCTGGAAATTCTAATTGACCTCAGTTATACTGAATGACATTCTATCTAGGTTTTCACAGAAAAAAAATTATGATCCCATGACATTATTTAATGATGATAACTTTACCTGTTATATTTGCAGCCCTATTTTGCAAACTTATTTTTTTTCTCCATCTCAAAACAGATTTAAAATGTAATAAATTATTTCAACTGCAAATTCTTCATTTAATTCTGGGAATAGGTTAATGCTCAGAAATATATTTTATTTCACTTAGTAATACCTTCACTAAGAAATGAGTTGGCTTTTTTAATGCATCATCACAAACTCCATAGAAACTAGATGTAGAGGAAGGAATTATCCTAATTTATGTTATCAGGAGCATGAAAACACCAAAGATAAAATTCAAGTCTTTTGGATGCTATATCCTATCTCTGCTTCACTAATAAGAGCCCTAGGTAGAGCTCCAGCTGGGTAACCCAATTGAATGTAAAGGTAACACTTAAAAATAATAACCCCCCCAAAACTTATTAAACCCTTTTCTCCCATCAGCCCTATAAAAGAGATGATATAAGTATTATCCCTGTTGTTCAGATGAATACATGCAGTACAATGTATTGTACTGGCCTTGAAAGTCAAGAAAATTTAGATTTCAATCCTAACTCTGCCATTTCATGGTCTTATAATTCTAGGCAAGTTGATTTACCACTGTGTGTTTCAAACAGCTACCTAGGATTTGTTACAGGTCATCAATGGATTACAATCTGTTAGTAGTGAAAGGGATCTTCATATCAGGAGTTCCCCAATCCGGTGAAATTGGAGTTCCTTCCCAATAGTCAAGTACAGATAATAACTAATATTTATATAGTACTTACTATGTGCTAGCTGCTTGTTTCACAAAAAAAAAATAAAAGTAACTTGTCCAAGGTTAAACAGTGTTTGAGGCCAAATTGGAACTCCTGTCTTCCTGACTCCAGACCCAGGGCTCTTATCCACAATGACATCTAGCTACCTATAACAGGAAGAAGGTTCAAGGAAAGTAGGTAACTTGAATATAGTTGCACAGCTAGTAAATGGTGTTTTAAACTCAGATTCCTAATTTGAGATGTTTCATAGCTTCATAGTTCTTAAAGAATCTAAAGTTAAGAGTCTTAAGAACCAATCTAGTTTTATCCTCTTTTTTTTTTTTTTTTTTTTTCCAAATTAAGGCACCAAGACCCAGAGAGGTAAATTCACTTGTCCAAGATCAGTAAAACCCACATCTTAAATCCAGAGTTTACACACACTGCCTTTTAGTCCTGGCTTAAATTGCCATTTCAGATCTGGTTTCTTGCTTTTGTCATAAGTGTATTTTCAAGCATAACTGTCTATTCAAACAATTTCCAACTTGTGGAAAATTTGCATTACACCATCACTTTCTCAAATTTTATAATGAGAGAATAAATAGAAATTCTGCTTAAGATATATGTGTGTATATTATATATATATACATATATATGGGTAGAGAGAGATGACTTTTACTAGTAGCCTCAAGGCAATTAATAATTTGCTTGATATAATTAGGCTTGAATACTCTGACACATGGCTTCTGTTCAAACCTGTTAGATAGTGAATAGGGGCTGTGTGTTGTGGCATGCTTCCTTCCAAATGAGGCCATAGGAAGGATATATATACTAACTTGCTGAGAAGACAAAATTATAATTTGAGAGCTAGCCACTGACTCAGTAAATTGGTGGCTGGTTTGTTTACTTGAGCTTAAGACCTAGAGGCTCAAACTCATTGCAAAACTATAAAGTGATTCATGTGTCATCAATCCATTGGGTAGACAGTTTTATATACAGATAAGCCAGAAAATCGACTACACTTCTAATTGTTTAACTTTGTGGTCAGCAATTCTTAGACAAAGAAAAGTAGACCAATAACATGTAACTTAAATTTCGTAGACTAAAGGAAAAGCAGAAAGGAAAAAAAACAGTATATTGATTTTGTTGATATTCATAAACCTAACAGGCAAAAGACACTATTGTTAAAAAGGGAATAAGCAACTCAAGTGATGGAATGGGATGGAGTAGGGATGTCTGGCTCTGTGGAGGGGCACACTGGCAAGTCATTTCTGTTAAGACAACGAACAAACATTTATTAAAGAGACAGGCACTTCACTAAGTGCTTTGGCTCTCCTAGCCTCTATCTATTAATTTGTAAAGTGGGATATTAATAATTGCACTGCTACTTTATAGGATTGTGAGGAAGGCAACTTGGGAGCCTTAAATAGCTACATGAGTTATTGTCATTATTTTATTCAAAATAGTAGCTAATGGTAGTATATAGTAAAGCTTTCCATGAAAAATACTCAACACCACAGAACTTGATGAACATAGACCCTTCAAGGTTCATATAGCATTATTTTATAGACCATGGATTTATTTTTTTTATTTTTATTTTGAATATTTTCCCATAGTTTCATATTTTATGTTCTTTCCCTCTCTCCCAAGTCCCCCTAACCCCCCTTAGCAACACACAATTCCACTGGGTTTTACATGTATCATTGATCAAGACCTAATTTCATATTATTGATAGTTGGACTAGAGTTATTATTTACTGTCTACAATATCTCCATCAGCCCATGTGTTCAAGCAGTTGTTTTTCTTCTGTCTTTCTCCTCCCATAGTTTTTCCTCTGAACCTGGCTAGTTTTTTTTTTTTTTCATAAGTCCCTCAACCTTGCTCTGGATCCTTGCATTGCTGCTAGTAGAGAAGTCCTTTATGTTTGTAGATCATGGATTTAGACTTGGATGAGATCTTAGAAATTATCTAATTAACTCCCCTCATTTTACAGATGAGGAATCTAGGGTTCAAAAAGGTTAAGTAATTTTCTCCAGAGATTAGAAGGGAATTTAGAATACATCTGATCCCAAGCTTCTTAACCAGGACCCTCAAGATCTTCAATCAATCAATCAATAAACAAGTAATAAAATGTATACAATGTACTAAGTGTCATGGGTACAAAGCATCAAAAGACAGTACCTATTCTGAAGAAGCTTACAACCAAATGGGGAAGACAACATGCAAAAAAGTATGTACAAAGCAAGCTCTATTCAGGATAAATAGGAAACAGAAGTGGGAAGGCTCTCAGTAAAAAATGGGATTGTAATGGGGAAAGAAGGCCAGTAAATCAGTAGTTGGTATGGAAGAGAGGGGATGTTTCAGGCAGTAGGGACAACCAGAGAAAATGCCTGGGGCAGAAAAATGGAAGGTCTTATTTCCTGGATAAATTTCAAGAGTTCTTGGGTAACAATATTATTCTCACTCATCTCTGAGGGAAATTTAGCATTTCTTTCAATCCTTTAAAAATATTACTCTGAGAAAAGGTCCATAGTCTTCACCTATGAGGTAGCTAGGTGGCTTTTGGAGTCAGGAAGATCTGAATTCAAATCCAACCTCAGACACTTCCTAGTGTGTGGCCCTAGTCAAATCCTTTCACTTCTGCCTCCCTTTCCGCTTCGGTAGAACAGGGTTAACAATAGCAAACAATCTTCGTAGCTCTGAAGATAAAATGAGATAATATTTATAAAGGGCTTAGCTTAGTGCCCAGCACATAGTAGGCGTTTCACACAAGCTTATTTCCTTCCTTCGCCAAACTGCCAAAAGTAGTCCAACCTGCGCCCCACAAACTTCCTGAGGCAGTATGACATAAGGAATAAAGCATGGCTGGGCCAGAGGGAGGTTACTCTTTTCCTGTTTTTCACCCTTATGCCCGGGTCCCGCCTCTCAGACTGAAAAACTGAAGCGGAAAGGGCGGAGGGACGGGACCTGGGGATGGGTGGGTGGAGTCGAATACAGCCAGGCGTCACTCCACCCCGCCCCTCGCCCCGCCCCGTAGAACCTGAGGCGGGGCTCGTAGAGGTCATTTGGTCAGGAGGCGTGGCTGCAGGAGGACGCGCAGATCAAGATGGCGCCGTCCCTGCAATTTCTTCCATCGCTGTCCCGCTTCCTCTCCGGATCCTCGCTGCCGAGCCACAGTGAGTGTCCCCATTGCCCGCGATAGCTTCTTCTGGGTCCCTCTCTCTCCCCCTCCCTTGGGGGAGTACGTGGAAGGAGGAGTGGGGCGCATTTCACGCGTGCTTCGAGCTGGCCTTGTCCGTGACCTTCGGACGCCCCCCCAATTGCGTCCCCAGGCGTGTTCCCTATTCTTGTCACTCCTCCCCCCCCCCATGCACCTTTTCTCTTGCCATCCCAAGCACTGCCTCCCTTAATCTCTCCATTAACTTCTCCATTAACCTCAATCTTCTTCCTCCGTGTCCTGGAAAATGGGACGATAACTGTCAATATTTTTCAGTCAATACTATTAGCTCACATTTGTTTTTTCTTTAAAGAATGTCATTTCATTTTTAACTGCATATAAAAACAGCTATTAACATTCGTTTTTTATAATTGTGGATCTCCAAATTCCTCCCCTCCATCTCCTGACCCCCTACTTGAGAAGGCAAGCACTTTGATACAGATTATGCATGTGTAGTCATGCAAAACATAGTTTTAAGAATAAAAATTTTAAATTTCCCTTTTTTCAATTATATGTAAAAAGCTAACATTTTTAAAAATTTTGAGTTCTAAATTCTCTCCTTCCTCATTCAGCTGGAATTTGCATAGCACTATAAGAGTTGCAAAACACTTGATCCAGTTCTTACCTTTATTTTACAGATGGAGAAACTGAGGCTGAGAAAGGTTAAGCGACTTGCCCAGGGTTACCCAGCAAGTATATGTCAGAGTCATTATTTGAACTAGGATCTCACTCATTCTGAGTCTACTGTACCACCCATCTTTTAGGTTTTAGAGCAGAATGGAATTTTTATATAGCTTGTCCAGCCCCATATGTGTTGCTACAAATATTAAGCACCTGCTATGTGCATCAACACAAGGGTAGCCACTTGGGTCATAAGATAAGATCTTGCTACCCTAACAGAAGAGTCCTTAATGATTTGCAAAGTACTTTTCCCAAAGCAGTGCTGAGAAGATGCTGATAAAAGTATGATTCCCATTTTACAGATGAGGAAACTGAAGGTCAGAGTGGCACAATGGATAGAACACCTAAGCTTGGAGTCTGAGACTTAAGTTCAAGTCCAGTTTCAGACACTTACTGGCTTTGAGCCTGTGCAAGTCATTTATCCTCCATTTATCTTAGTTTCTTCCTCTGTAAAATGAGGATAATTATAATAACACCTACCTCACAGAATTATTGTAAGGATCAAATGAGATAATAATTGTAAATATCTTATTGCAGTGTCTGGAACATAGCAAGCACTATATAAACATTAGTTATTATTATTTTTGTCAGGAATCACATTAAGGTTATAGTTACAACTGTTCTAGGACTTTTTTAAGTTTTCCACTCACAAATTCATTTCTATGCCTTTTTTTACATACTTTCCATGATTGAAATGAACATCTTCCTTAGTTTTGCCTTATTGGATCCCTAGATTCCATAAGGTCTTAGCTCATATTTCTTCTCCTACTTGAGGTTTTTCCTGATCCCCATCAATTGATAGGGTGCTTTCCTCAATGATTTCTTTCTTTTTTTTTTAAAACCCTTACCTTCTGTCTCAGAGTCAATACTATGTATTGCCTCTAAAGCAGAAGAGTGGTAAGGGTAGGCAATGGGGGTCAAGTGACTTGCCCAGGGTCACACAACTAGGAAGTGTCTGAGGCCAGATTTGAATCTAGGACCTCCCATCTCTAGGCCTGACTCTCAATCCACTGAGCTACCCAGCTGTTCCCCCCCCCCTCCCCCAATGTTTTCTGAATTTATTTTGGCTACTTTTAGAGGATAAGTCTCTTAACCTCTTAGTGCCTTCAGGCAACTCTCTAAAATTGAATTACTGAACAGATGTGGATTTGCATTGGGAAAGGATTTCCCTACTTTTTTCTTCCACTAAAATATTTTTATTTGTTTTTTCCCAATATAAGATATAAGCTCCTTGAGGGCAGAGATTGTTTTGGTTTTGTCTTTGTGTCCCCAGTGTTTATCACAGTACTAAACATATCATAGACATTTAATAAATGCTTGTTGAAGTGAACAGGGGAATGAGACACCAATGCAAACTTTAAAATGTACACTATAGGGGCAGCTAGGTGGCTCAGTGGATAGAAAGCCAAGCAAGGAGATGGGAGGTCCTGGGTTCAGATCTGACCTCAGACACTTCTAGTCACATTTCCTTACTTTGTGACTCTGGGCTAGTCACTTAACCCCAATTGCTTATCCCTTATCACTCTTCTGCCTGAGAACTGATATTGATTCAAAGACAACAAGTAGGATTTTTTTTTAAAAATGCACACTATTATATGGTAAAGGCATTAGAAGGTACAAAACAAAGTGGTGTGCCTAGTCCTTTCTATTTTTTTACCTATGCCAACCTCCACATCAATTCTGCTGTTGATGTAGTCTAGAATGAGGTCACACAATTAAATATGTCTTTTTGCCACACACAAAAAATGCCTAGGAACTATCGACTTGTTATATAAATTAAAAATAAATCATTGATAAAACTTGAAAACACATACTTGTTTTCTCTTTTAGCTTTGGCTCGTTCAGTATTTTACATTCGAGACTTCCCAAATGATAAACCTAACTGGCTGAAAGTTATACTAACTTTGGGCACTGCTGCAGGCCTGTGGACCTATGTAAGTATTCCCTTGCACAAAGTATCAAGTTATTCAATATAGGAAACAGAAGACTAGTAGTAGAGAATAAAGATGTGAAATGGAAAGTTGCTGATTGTGTTTAATCAGCTATCAGATTTGTGTATGTTGTAGACTTTCAGAATTGAAAGGAATCTTGGAACCATCTAGACAAAACTGTACCTCAAAAAGAATTTCCTTTATGGCATACCTGACAAGTGATCATCCAGCATTTACTTCACTTTTTTTCCCTTTCACTAAACCCTTACCTTCTGTTTTAGTATCAGTTCTAAGACAGAAGAACAGCAAGTGCTAAGCAGTTAGGGTTAAGTGACTTGCTCAGGTTCACACAGCTAGGAAATGTCAGAGCCCAGATTTGAACCCAAGACTTCCCAGTTTCAGACCTGGCTCTCTCTACGCTGTGCACCTGGCTGCTACTTCACTTTCAGTAAAGGACAAACACTCTTATCTCCCAAGGCAGCCCATTCTGCCTTTTTTTTTTTTAAACCCTTACTTTCCATCTTGAAATTAATACTGTGTATTGGTTCCAAGTCAGAAGAATGGTAAGGGCTAGGCAATGGAGGTTAAGTGACTTGCTCAGGGTCATATAGCTAGGAAGTGTCAGAGGCCAGATTTGAACCCAGGACCTCCTACCTCTGGGCCTGGCTCTCAATCCACTGAGCGACCCAGCTGCAAACCACCCTCACCCCCCGCCCCCCCATTCTGTTTTCTAATAGCTCTGTTAGAAAGTTTTTCTTTACATCAAGCCTTTTTGTAGCTTCTACTCATTACAACTAGTTCTACACTTTGGGACCAAGCAGAACAAGTCTCATCCTTCTTCCAAGTGACATTCCTCCAGATATTTAAAGACAACTATCATTCCCCTTCACCACCTCCAAGACATCAACTTCTTAAACTTATCCTTATATGTCATCAACTTAAACTTGAAACATTTCACTCTCCTGTTTGACTTCTGGACCATCAGTTTCCTTTCTTTTGTTATTACTGTTGTTGTTCAGTCATTTTCTTTTTTTGTTTTTGTTTTTCCATTTACATGTAGAAACAATTTTTTGACAATTTTTTTGACATTTTATTTTTCAGATTCTCTTTCACTCTCCTTCCCTCCCTCCCTTCCAGAGGTGGTAGATAGTCTGATATAGATTATACCGGTACTTTCATACAGTACATATTGGCATATTGCTCATATCTTAACAGAAGACACAAATCACACATACAGTAAAAAACTCAACAAGGAAATATAGCAAAAGATTGCATTCTTTGATCTGCCATCAGACTCCAACAGTTCCTTCTTTGGCTATGGAGAGCACTTTTCATCATGTGTCTCTTGTGGGTGTCTTGCTTTGTAATCAGTGTCCTTCTAACACATAGTGACTGGGACAGACTACAACAAGACTATTACTACCTTCCTGGGAGTCGGGTCTCTTGATGCCTCCTAGGATCACATTAACTTTTGTGGCTGCCATTCTACACCACTGACCCACATTGAACTTAAAATTCATTAATACCCACAGATCTTTTTTCAGCTGAACTAAATAGCCATATTTCCCCTGTCTTACAACTTTGAAATGATATTTTGAACCCAGATTTAAGAAGGCCAAGTTAATGCTATACATGTTCAGAGTCTTCGTAGGAGAGATAAAGAGTCCTAAGGAGTGCTTTCATATTATAACACTATAGATTCTGTAAGTAGTGGGGAAAATTCCCCAAGTAGTTTAAAAAAACACAAAGATTCTTTAGTTATTTCTGACAATGTCCAGGAAAGGGGAAAAAAAGGATGATAGCAGAGATAGGCATAGGAAAGTTGGTCCTTGTCAATATTTCTTGCATTGTGTTGTGGCATTCATCTAGACCAGTGATGGACAAACTAGATGTGGCCCCCTGAAATGTTCTATCAGGCAGTGGAACATTATTCCTAATTTTACGAATAAAATGATTAGTATACAATACAATGAAACTTCGAAAGAGTTGCCTTAGAAACAGACTGACAGATGAGTATTTCCTTTCCTTTGGTCCCCTCTTTAAAAAGTTTGCCCATCACTGATATAGACTTTTACTATGCCCTCTTTATTCTGCCTTTCGGTGTCCTGAATGTCACTGAGACATCTTATCTAGGGAAAAGGAAAAACAGTTAGCAGGATATAGAAATGAAATTCCATTTGACCAATTCTAAGCCTGGATCTTCTTCCAGATTATGCTGTCTAATTCCAGGTGTCTCTCAGATTTCTGTCCTAAAAATTAATGTTTCCTGAAAATGTTACTATTTATAACTCAAAAGATTTTAATCATTTGAAATGTGACTATAACTCATTCCATATTTTTTTTTAATTTTTTTTTAAACCCTTAACTTCTGTGTATTGGCTCCTTGGTAGAAGAGTGGTAAGGGTGGGCAATGGGGGTCAAGTGACTTGCCCAAGGTCACACAGCTGGGAAGTGTCTGAGGCCGGATTTGAACCAGGACCTCCCATCTCTAGGTCTGGTTCTCAATCCACTGAGCTACCCAGCTGCCCCCCTCATTCCATATTTTAATAGATTTTTTTTATTTAATCCATGTAGGTCATAATTTGTGCACGCTTTCTCATCCTATATTTTTCTTGTCTTCCAAGGAGAAGGTCTTTTTTCAAAGACCTAAGCGCTTTCTTCTAGATCTATAGAGTTCTATCCTATTCCCTCTTCTCTTCTCCCTCTATACTACTTCACTTGGTGATCTCATCAACTCCCATCTCTTTGCTAATGATTCTCAAATTAATTATCCTGCCCCAAACTTTTTTCGCCTCAAGTCAACATCCAATTGCCTTTCTAGAATGCATCTGCCTTTTACACACTTTGAGCTGGATGTCCCTTATAATATCGTAAAACTCAATATGCCCAAAACTGAACTCATTATCTTTCTTTCTAAATCCTTCCACACCCCTACACTTCCACCTCATCTTTCCCATCACTGAGAGAACAATTCTATCCTCCCAATCTCTCAGGCTTTCAACCTAGGAGTCATCCTGGATTCCTTGCTGTCTCTCATCCTCCATATCCAATTGGATGCAAAGGCCTTCTGATTTTACTCTTGCAACAGCATTCACTTCTCTTCTCTGACACTGCCACCATTCTGGTACATGCCCTCATCATCTCATGATTACAGTAGGCTATTAGTGGGTCTGCCTATCTCAAGTCCCTTCTTTCTCCAATACATCTTCTATTCGGCTACTAAAGTGAATTTCCTAAAGTATAGGTCCCACCAAGTCACCTCTCTATTCAGTTAATTACATTGGCTCTCTTCTACCTCTAGAAGCAAATAAAAAATGCTATGTTTGGAATTCAGAGCCCTTTATAACTTAGCCCCCTCCTGCCTTTCAAATCTTCTTATACTTTAATCCCCAACATATACTTTTTGATCCAGTGACTCCAGCCTCCTAGCTGTTCAGCAAACAAGATGCTCTATCTCTTGGCTTTAGTCATCTTTTCTGCCTGTCCCCCAATACTCTCTCTCTTCCACTCTCAAAACTGACCTCACTGGCTTTTTTTTATTTTATTTTAATTAATTAGTTAAGAGTATTTTTCTATGGTTACATGATTCATGTTCTTTCTCTCCCCTCCTTCCATCCCCCCTCCTGTAGCCAATGAGCAATTCCACTTGTTTTTACATGTATCATTGGTCAAGACTTATTTTCTTATTATTAATATTTGGAATAGAGTGATCGTTTAGAGCAGGGGTTGGCAACCTTTTTGGCCATGAGAGCCATAAACGCCACATTTTTAAAAATGTAATGTCGTGAGAGCCGTACAGTGCTCACAGTGCCGCTCCTGTAATAGCACCTGAAAAAAAATTGCCTTTATGGCTCCTGCAGAAAGAGCCACATCTGGCCCTCAAAAGAGCCAGATACGGCTCCAGAGCCATATGTTTCCAACCCCTGGTTTAGAGTCTACATCCCCAATCATATCCCCATCGAACCATATGATCAAGCAGTTATTTTTCTTCTGTGTTTCTACTCCCACAGTTCTTTCTCTGGATGTGGATAGTGTTCTTTCTCACAAGTCCCTCAGCATTGTTCTGGATCATTGCATTGCTGCTAGTAGAGAAATCCATTACATTCAATTTTACCACAGTGTATCAGTCTCTGTGTACAGTGTTCTCCTTGTTCTACTCCTTTCACTCTGCATCAGTTCCTAGAGGTCCTTCCAGTTCACATGGAATTCCTCCAGTTCATTATTCCTTTCAGCACAATAGTATTCCATCACCAACAGATACCACCATTTGTTTAGCCATTGCCCAACTGAAGTATATCCCCTCATTTTCCAATGTTTGCCACCACAAAGAGTGCAGCTATAAATATTTTTATACAAGTCTTTTTCCTTATGATCTCTTTGGGGTATAAACCTAGCAGTATATGGCTGGATCAAAAGACAGACAGTCTTTTAAAGCCCTTTGGGCGTAGTTCCAAATTGCCATCCAGAATGGTTAGATCAATTCACAACTCCACCAGCAATGCATTAGTGTCCCAATTTTGCCATATCCCCTCCAATATTTATTACTTTCCTTTGCTGTCATTTTAGCCAATCTGCTAGGTGTGAGGTGGTACCTCAGAGTTGTTTTGATTTACATTTCTCTAATTATAAGAGATTTAGAACCTTTTTCATGTACTTATTGGTAGTTTTGATTTCTTTATCTGAAAATTGCCTATTCATGTCCCTTGCTCATTTATCAATTGCGGAGTGGCTTGCCTTTTTGTACAATTGATTTAGCTCCTTATAAATCTGAGTAATTAGGCCTTTGTCAGAGGTTTTTGTTATAAAGATTTTTTTCCCCAATTTGTAACATCCCTTCTAATTTTGATTGCATTGGTTTTGTTTGTACAAAAACTTTTTTAATTTAATGTAATCGAAATTATTTATGTTACATTTTGTAATATTTTCTAACTCTTGTTTAGTCTTAAAATCTTTCCTTTCCCATAGATCCGACAGGTAAACTATTCTGTGTTCACCTAATTTACTTATAGTTTCCTTCTTTATATTCAAGTCATTCACCCAGTCTGAATTTATCTTCTTGTAGTTTGTGAGATGTTGATCTAAACCTAAATCTCTCCCATACTGTTTTCCAATTTTCTTAGTAGTTTTTGTCGAATAGTGGATTTTTGTCCCAAAAGCTGGGCTCTTTGGCTTTGTCATATACTGTTTTGCTGAGGTTATTTACCCCAAGTCTATTCCACTGATCTTCCCTCTGTCTCTTAACCAGTACCAAATTCTGGTTTCTTTTAAGACCCAACTAAAATCCGTTCTTTTTTTGGGATGCCTTCTTCATCTCCTCTAAATTCCATGCCTTCCCTCTGTATCCCACTTATTTTATTTCTTATTTGTATTTATTTCTCATTTTGTATATATTTGTTTGTATGTTGTCTCCCCCCGTGAGATTATAAACTCCTTGAGAGCAAAGAACTATCTTTTGCCTCTTTTTATATTGGAAGGACTTAGCACAGTGCCTGGCACATAGGAGGTGTTTAATAAATGTTTGTTGATTGATTCATGGACCTTAAAGCTAGATTGTTGTAATTACTTTTTGTGATAATTACTTTGCTGGAAATCACATTTGCAGTTGATAGGATCTTGAAATAAGAGAGTTGAATAAGAACTTCTTGAGTGACAATAGCAATTAAAAAAAAAGCTCAACCTAATACTTATGTGCCTTCCTTCCCTTTATCTCCTCTCTACTCTTACCTTTTTTGTCTTGTCCTGAATTTTCTCATAGGTGTGGTTTGAGAAGGAAAAGGGAATTGAAGGTTACTGGTTACTTGTTTCTTGATTGAATAATGATTGACTTTGAATTCATATTTTTTAATATTTGTAATAAGACTTACTTAATAGAAGAAATCTTCTGATTGGTTCACTTCAGTTTTACTTAAGAGTAATTGTTTTGAAGGGGAAAATTTTTTTTTAAACTTTTTAAAGATTATTTGGTTTTTAATAATGACATAGAGACAAAACTATAGATAGGAAGATAAAAACTGAAACAAAAAACATATGCCAAAGTGGATGACTGATCACATAATTCTGGCAATGGTAACAATATGTGTTTTATAACAGAGCATGAGCTGTCTTCCATGGCAGGAAACTCAGAAGCTTAGAAATAGGACTCCCAAGGGGCAGCTAGGACTGGCTCAGTGTATAGAAAGCCAGGTCTGGAGACAGGAGGTCCTGGGTTTAAATCTAGCCTTAGATACTTCCTGGGCAAGCCACTTAACCCCAGCTGCCCGGCACTTTCAGTTCTTCTGCCTTCAAAATGATACTTAATTTTGATTCTAAGACAGAAAATAAAAGTTTAAAAAAAAAAAAGCCACCCAAATCAACTCTATATTCCCTTCATAACCAACTAAAGCTATAGCATCTGTTTATCTAAATACTTCTTAAAATGTTATTTCTATCCTACATCAGACTCATGGGATAATAAAATTACCTTTTTATTTATACTGACTTGAACTTCTTTAAGCTTTATAGGATAGGATACCTTTAGTTCTGTTGTACCAAATTTTTATAAACAAGTATTATGTTCACCCTGGACATATCATTCATGATTCAAAAGTTCTAATTATTTTTGTCTAACCTGATATTGAAAAATATAATTGTTGGTAGATTGTTCCTTTGAAATTTCACAGGGAAACATCTCTTAACAGATAGGTGATAGACCATAGATGTAGAATTAATAATGCTTAGACCTTTACACATATTTTGATTTGTTTTTGCTTAATTGTTTTTATTTGTTATAAGAGTAAAGGGCACAAGGGAAACCATTGGGAAGCAAAAAAAAAAACTAGTGTGAAAACTATATTTTTCTATCTTTAATTGTTACTGTCTTCTAGCTCCTCAAACAACACAATGAAGATATTTTAGAATATGAAAGGAGAAAAGGGCTGGAATAAATTATTTGAATCTGTTTCTTTCCTAATTGTAAGTATGTAAGTTTTTATTAAATTAAAGAGATTTGGAAGTAGCTTTTATCTTCTAATGCTAATCTGGCCAATTTCTAGATAAACTATATCAGTGGTTTCTCTTCTTGTTACATGATTAATGCTTATTTATACCACATTGTTTTTTATATTACTCTAATGCCACATCAGTATGTGAGGATGAACTGTATATTCTTTGATGGTAAAGCACACATATTATAGGTTCTGTATGACTACCATTATAGGATCAGGCTAACCAAATTTGGAGATATTCGCCATCAGGCTGGCTGTAGAAGGTGAATTTTTCAGTCTCAAAAACTGTCTGTTAATTTTTTAAATGCTTGCATATGCTTCATTAGAAGGGATACCAATATTAGATCTTTGAATTACTGTTTTCTATAAAAAAAAATTTTATTGTCTCTTGATCTTCTTTTATGAGTATATATAAATATCATTTATTATTATTCCTATGCCAATTCTACTACTATTATTACTTCTGCATAAGATCATACAGTTATTAAATGTCTGAAACAATATAAGAATCTAGGCCTTCTAATTCTAAATCCTTTGAGTGATTATTTTTCCATTACACTATGTTCCCTCATGCGACCACACACAGGTACCCCTATATTTACAACAAGTGATCCATTCAACAGACATTTCTCCCTGATTGTGTTGAAAGCACTGGGAGTACCAGGACAAAAAAGAAATAATCCCTGTCCTCAGGGAACATTTTTTGTTTTCCTCTTTGTGTCCATTGAACCAGTGATATCATTGGTATAGCATTGAAGAAGAGGGAACTCCCTCTACCAGTACAGCTGCTCTTTAACTTAGAGACTCTAAGACATTGTGCCAATACTTTCTAAAATGTGTCAGAAGCAGGATTTAAACCCTGCCTTTCTAACTTTGAGACTGGTTCTCCATCCATTTTGTCATATATCCTCAGTAATCATTTCTTCAAATTGTCATTCAGTATCTGACTACTGTACTATTATGCCTATCTGGAAGCATGCAATTTAAATTATGAATGAATCAAAAACATAGCTGACTAATTAAAGATGGTCAGAATTGAAGCATGAAATATCAAATTTAGAATAGCCCGTACTACTTGCTTTGGCAACACATATACTAGAGTAAAATAGGCTATATATTAGTTTCATGAGTTTCCTATATCTTTGAGGTTTAAGTTTTGTTCTCCAAATCAGGTTCTTTTTATCATCCCACTCAGTTTCCTTTTCTTGCCTCTACCTATTTATTCACTATTCATTCATAAATATTAAAGACTAGAAATAAGAAGTTATTATTCACTCAGCAATAAAATGCACTAATTATTCTTTATATGCCCAGAATCATAGTTTGGGTGAGAGAGATCAGGGATGGCAATAGAAATAAAATTAAAACTAGAACCTGGCCTCAAGTAATTTTTAATTCTAGTTGCAATAGGGAAAAAAAAACCAGTTCATTTCAGTAAATACCAACTCTGGTAAACAGTGAGGATACAAAAAATGGCATTACTGGGGATCATAAGCAAGTTAAAAATTATGCACAACAAATTATACACATTAATTGTCCATTAGAGAATGCCAAAAAAGAAACCATGTCCAGGTGAGTTAAGGAAGGTTTTTAGAGGAAGTAAGTCTTATGTTGTGATGAATAATCCTTTATTATACATACTTAATATAGATATGATTATTTTGTCACTTTCTCCACAGCTATTCTCTATTTATTTTCAGGTTAAGTTTTCATGGCATGTTGGAGTATGTACTAGGCTTAGAATCCAAAAAATTTTGGATTCCACCTCTTAGGATGAATGGTTTTGTGGCTCTGGGCAGCTAACTTAACTTTTCTGTGTTTCAGGAAACCCTTTAGTACCAACCCAGAGAATTTTAGGCTGGTTGTTATGTATTGGCAGAGAAAATTCCCACATCAACAATTCCCCATCTTGAGAAAATCACAGATACTTCTAGTACTCTTGGGAATTAGTGTTTATTAGTGAACTCTGAATTCAGATGCAATAGTTTAGTTTTTCTGATTGTAGCAGTTGGAAGTAATAAGAAAAATAGTATTCCTTAGTGCAATGAAAACTGATGAGAATGATTTAGGCTGGCTTTTCTTTTTATCTATTTTGAAAAGCACCATAATTATAGTTGTCATAACCAGTGATAAACATGTACAGAATACCTGGCATGCTTCAGCTTTTGTACAAAATGACAAACTTCGTGTGTGCCTTGATAAAAATGAACTAAATTTACATAATTTGAATACTATTTAAAATGCATTGAAAGAACTTACTATTCAAAGGAATCTAATAGTTGATACTTTTATAAAACAAAGAACCATTCCCTAATTTACCTCTTTGCAAATCTGGGTTTTCATGCCTTCTGCTATTCAAAGCAGAACATGCTTATATTCTGTTGAATATTGAGTTAAGTTATATATAGTATAGAGTAGACATTGACAACATAAATAAAATGGCATTACATATCAAAAATATGAAATTAAATCAGACTTTGAATTTCCGTATCCTATACCCGCGGTATCAAATTTAAATAGAAACATGGGCTACTGATCCATATGTAAGGATATGTGTATATATCTGGTACATATGATATGCAGGCTGCATGTTGATTTAGTTTAAAAATGTAATATCTGTATTTTATTGAAATTTTATTTATTAGAATTTGTTAACTCTTTCCCAGTTATATTTTAGTCTGATTTGGGCAGCACTTGGGTGAGTTGTGGGCCACACATGGTGTATTTGACCCCTCTGTCCTAGACTACCACTGTTTATCTTACTGTGATAAAGGTTTGGCTAATTAAAATAATACTATTCTTTTTTTCCCATGATTTTAGGTGTACTGTAAGAAGTGAAGATAACCAGTTTGTGGGTCCATGGAATGATATATCAGAAAAACAACTTATATTAAGATTTCTGTATGGTATCACAAAAATGTACAAATAAAAACTTGCCTAAAAAGGATATCTGAAATCCAGCCTCCGACACTTCCCAGCTGCGTGACCCTGGGCAAGTCACTTGACCCCCATTGCCCACTGTTACCGCTCTTCCACCTAGGAGCCAATACACAGAAGTTAAGGGTTTAAAAAAAAAATAAAAACGATATCTGCCCACTTTTCAGATTATATACAGCCTATCAATTTGTAGAAAAGTCAGTTTGGAACCAGTGTTTAATCTAGTTATGTAGATGATAGGGACCTTACTTATATTTGTTAGGCATCAATATAGATATGTAAATTAAGAATTTTGGTAAAAATAAAATGAAACCCACAGCCTGAAATTGAACGGTAGTAGTTATTATTTTATGGCCATTATTCTCTATCATCAGATACAATGTTGTCCTGACAGTGGTAATTCAGAAAGTTGGTGGGAATTCCCTTTTAGTTGATAGTTTCAAGTTCATTCTGCCAAGATGACTTTTTCCTAATGTGAAGTCTTATTTAAGATTCTAAATGTTAATTATTTAACAGTTAGCAGATTAGAAAGACAAGGGTGCCTCTAGCAAATCAGAAAAGGTTGCCCTCTTTATTTTCTTCTAGGGGTTAGAAAAATACAGAGATGAGTATGAAAACTAGCACCCAATCTCTGTTCTTTTGTGGTTTCATGATTTACCTTTGAGTTCCTGTCCTTTCTTCACTGGGGCAAGCGTTTAATGCAACCTGTTAAGCCCTTCTTTTAGACCTGTGGTGTCTGTGATTTGGTGGATACATTGTTAGGAACTGAGGGGATACAGAAGTGATTAAACTAGTCTCTGACCTTGAGGAGTTTACCATCCTCTAGGAGAAGTAAGGTTTTACCAGGAGATCGTGATACTAAGAATGGAAAGGTTCCTGGGAAATACCAGGGAAGTGCTTTGAGAAGTCAGAAGTCATAAAGAAGAGCACCTGCTTACCAGTGAGAATGTTCCAAGATTGATTTGTCCTGGGGATCTTTACTTGTAGATAAATGAAAAATTCTACTTGTAATGTCTTATCATGCCCTTTGATTTATTTGTATTTGAAAGAATTCATTTTAGTGAGCTTTTAAAATCACACCTTCTTTTCATCATAGTTCTAATCTAATGTGGGGGAAATGACTTCCTTTTTAATTCTGTTCATCTAAATTTTAAACTATGTCCCAGTTCTGATTGAGACTTTTCCTAAAGGGACTTTGGTATCAGTACCCCAAAATTTTTAGATCTAGTAGCTTTATTTCCAAACTGTGTAGAAAAACTGTTGTTAAGTGAGGCAGTTAATTTTATTACTTTAAACTGGGAAACATTCTTTCTAAAAAATTTTGGTTATCATTCTCTGTCCTTCATCCCTGCCCCACTCCCCACATCCTCCTGAAAAAATGAGACCCAAGATGATAACCAACTGAAGGCCTTCGGTAGGAATCATTTTTAACCGACAGTGTCCATTGTTACTCATCAGCCCTATTTCATGTAGATTTAGAAGCTAAATAACATTCCTAAGGGATCTGATCATTCAATAGGCATTAAAATCTGATATTTATAAAGGAAAGCTCTAGTCACATTTAAAACATAAATGCAGCATGTCAAAATTCTTCTCCTAGATCATGTATAAATGAAGTCCCATTTTAATCTGAAAGTTTGTAAAGCATTCAATAATGCCAGTTTAAATTTTACCACAGTGGAAATAAAATGACTCAGATGGAAATGGGGGGAGTACTTTGGGCTTTGGAGTTATAATTCGATAATTTGCCACTTAGACTTTCTTCTCATTGAAGTAAAGTGTCCCAAAAGTCTTTGCACAAGTTTAAACTGTTAAAGTTGAAACCTTGTTATTTGTGGTGGGAAGATCCAGATTAGGATCTTCTATTGTTCTTAACGCTCATTGGTTGTAAATTATGTTCTTTTCTATATTGTTTCATTTAATAAGTATGCTAATAGAAATATGTAGTCTAGACTGTAAGGGAACAATGGACATAAAACAATCCTGCCTCTCACAGGTGTTCCCTATGTGATCATGTGGGAGGAGAGCATCTGGACTAGATCACCTCTCAAGTCACTTCCAGTTCTAGGTCTGTGATCCTATAAAATGAAATTCTGTTCCCCCAAAAAGCAATTTCTGGCTTACAAACAGACCCCCAAAAGTTGCTTTTTTCCTTAGAAAATCGCTTTAGAGAAGTAGTCTTTGTGCTGCCAAAACCCAGCCCTTTTAATCCCTTTGAAAGGCCAACATAGTGTCATCTTACATGCCAACACGTCACGATCAGGTAAAGGTTATCTTGTCAGTTGCCGCAGTGGATGATGCCAACCACATCTCTGCTTGTTTTCTACCCAGACAAAAAAGTGTGTCAAGGATATATGTGTCTAAGGCCAGCATCAAGTGCAATGTGGTAACAACTGTCCAAGCCCACTGAAGTTTAAAAAGAATGGGCAACAATGAACTTTATTTGAAAATTACCCAGCAGCAGAAGATAAAAATGAATTGAGCAGAAGGAGCATGTCACAGATTAGACTTATTCATTGAAAGCCCTATATTGTTTTGAGAAATACTTACTAAAGATTTTTTAAAAAATGTTTACTATCCTGCTGAGACAAATTTCCCACTTGGTTTGTATATTCTCTTAACCAGGGCAAAGTCAACCTGGGACACTAGTTATGTTAACAGTACTGTTTTCTCCCTTAACGGTTTCCTGATTTCATCTCTTGATCCCTGTTAAGTTTTTAAATGCTAGTGGTAAAATCATTTTCTTTCTCTTTGAAAATGAGAGCTACTTCTACATGTTTTATACTTTTAATGTCCCCCAGAAGAGTACTCTGTACATCATGGTTGTGTTCCAAGTGCCATTAGTCAAGAAACCATATATTAAACTGTGAAGGCACTGTGCAAGGTGACAGTGATATAAAGACCAAGTTAATAACCTAATTAAGTCTCTGTTAATAACAAGGATAAACGTAAGAAGCCACTGTGTCGCACAGGGTTTTTATTTCCTTGCAACTTTCTTAATTACAGAAAAAATGTAATTGTAATCAAGAGAGATGAAATGCTTTGTTATACCAGGAAACTTGAAAGTGGAAGCACATACCTAGCTGTTAGTTCTACTAAAAGTGAAGAAAAATAAGTTTGAGTACACACAGAAAACATCTCTCACCCCAGACAACTCAACAATGTTAAATGGGTAAATGTGTATATTGCTAAAGGGAATAAATGAATGATTTGACATGAAGTTATGCAGCCATGAGTACTCATGACTGCCAAAATTTTCTTTCACAAATTTTTAATTTTTTTTTTGTTTTTTATGCTGCTAACACATTCCCCAAATGTGAAATTTCTCCCTCGCTCTGTCCCAGAGAGCCATTCCATGTCACAATCTTAAAGGATAAAAAGAACTAGAGAAAAAAATAGCCAAACCAATCGATATGTCAGTGTTCTTCACCCATGGACTTCACATCTCTGGATTGAGCTGGGAGGGTTCTCATATCTCTTCTTTGGGATTATGTCTGATTTTTGCAAACTGCAGCATTACTTTTAATTTATGGTTATTCTATCCATAGACATTGTTGAAGTCAATATATTGATTTCTTGACTCTGCTTACAGATTATGTAAGCCTGTGCTTCTGTGTATTCAGCATACTTATCATTCTTACAGCACAGAAATAGTCCATTCACATCACCATTTGTTTGACCATCCCTCAGTTCAATGGGCATCTACTTTGTTTCCAGTTCTTTGCTACCATGCAAAAAAAGCTGCTATAAATAAATTGTCTAAAGATTTTTCTTGTTACCAATCACCTTCATGTACATACACAATAATGGAATCTCTGGGTCAGAGTACAGACATTTTAGTCCAGATAATATGTAATTATTTGCATAATTCCAAAGTGCTTTCCAAAATGATTATACTAATTCAGAGCTCTACAAAGAATGTATGAATATGCCCATCTTTCACAACTCCAACATTGACTATTCCTGTCTTTTGTCATCTTTGCCAATTTGCTGCTCGTAAGGTAAAATCTCAGGATTATTTAGATTTGAGGCATCGAGATGGTGTAATAGATAAGAGTGCTGGACCTGGACTCAAGATAAGTTGAAGTACAACTTCAGAGACTGACTGGCTGCGTGACCTTTAACTTTAGTTACTTAAGCTCCAGTTTCCTCATCTGTAAAATGGAAATAATAATACCTGCTTCAAAGGGTTGTTGTTGAGGATAAAATTAGATCATTATAAAGTGCCTGGGCCATAATAAGTGCCATATAAATGTTAGGTATGTATTATTGGTGATTTTGAGCATCCTTTCATAATGATTGTTAATAGTTTGCAATCTTTTGAGTACTCCACATTTTTCTGACCACTTTGTTGCGGAATGGCTATTCTTCTTAAGTATACATATATAGATAGGTATCGATAGTTGTGTGTACATGTGTGTGTACATATCTGTGCATGCATGTATATATGTGTGTGCACGCATATATATGTATATACAAACACACACATTCTGGATGTTACCCCCTTACCTAAGAACTCTGATAACAATGATTTACTCCCTGCCACATTCAATCACTTCCTTTTAAAAATACAGATGCATCCATTTTATTTCTGCAGTTTTCCTGTTCAAAAATTTCAGTGAGTTTTCTGATCATGTAAAAGCACTTAGTGCAGTACCCAGCACATAGTAGGCACTATACAAATGCGTATTCCCTTCCCTTCCCCTTTTCAGTGGTCCCCATGGATCTGTGGCACAGAAAATTGTCCAACAAGTCTAAACAGTAACCCAGGAAGCCCTCACAGATGAGCCAAAGGTCCCTCAAATAGGCCTTATCAAGTAGGATCTGCATAGGAATGAAGTACAAGTTCAAACTCAACTCTTCTCTACCTCTGGCTGAGGTGAAGGGCACTGAATGCCTGAGCAGATTCCAAGAAACAGAAATTTGGTGGCAAAATATCCCAGGCATGCAAGTGTAGCCTAATGTAAAGATACAGAGACCGTCACCCAAATTCAAAGGAAATTGCACAACTCAGTCAACCAAGTAATTTACTACACATTCAACTAAAATGGTTCCCTGACAACCAGGCCAAATTTCAAAGATGCAATTAATTTCATTGTGGCAAGAATCTTTAAACTTCAGTAGCAGGGAAACTGGATTTAACAACCTGCTTTGGCACCTAATCTTTCCTGGCCCCATTGAAATGGAAGTTTGCTAGTTTCCAGGGCACTGCCCATATTTCTAACCAGAAAGAGTATCCACTGCTAAGGATGCACTGTGGTAGAGTGGAAAACCCACAGTCACTTAAGGGGTCAGGGTGTGGGTTCAAATATTAGCTCCGTTACTTGCTATCTAACCTAGGACATGCTGAATTTATCTTCCTGGGCCTCAGTTTCCTTTTCTGTAAAATGAAAAGAGGACATCTGAAGTTCTTTCCAGCACCAGATTTATAATTCTTAGTCTAGTATTTGAAGGACTTCATTTTTTTTTCTTAGAGAAGGAATCTAAAGATTCTATACTTTTTTTTACCCCTTGACAGCTAGCAGCTCAGGTTGAAATTTAGGCTCCATTGGACTTGCTGAACTTTCTCTTTTCAAGAGTGTAAAAAAGCTAATTCTGACCAGAGTTTTATATTTTGGTTATGTGTAATGATTTTTTGAAGTTGTTGAGAATATTAGAAATAGGTTCAAAAATTGACTTATTAAAGACTTTATTCTATAAATATTCAATTTAATATTAAATGTATGTGCAAGATTCTGAGCTAAGTGCGATAGGGAAAACAAAGATACACAAGGCATCCCTGCCTGCAAGAAGCTGAGAATCTAGTTAAAAAGTCATGCAGAGGTAAGCATAAATTACCATATTTACTATCTCCAAACTATGCTGAAGTTATAAATTATTGTGATCACTATACTCAAAAACCAAGCTGAAATATTTGTTACATAAATGACTATATTTACTCAAACTATGTTGAAATCATTGGAAGGTTCAATTTCTCTATTATTTATGGGCTGTTGTTATTATATCTAGCTATGCCAAAATGACCAAAGGGATAAATCACCATATATACAGTATCTAAACTATGCTGAAATCATTGAAGGCATAAATGCCATATTTCCTATACCCACACTATATAAAAATCTTCAGGGGCATAAATTACTGTATTTATTTGAACTGTGCTCCAATCATCGAAGACATAAATTATTTACTCAAAATATTCTGAAACCATTTAAGTCATATATGATCAGATTTAATCAAACTATACTGCCAGAATAAATTTTTGGTTGTTTTAATGTAAAATTATTTACCCTGTGGCTTTGAACTGGGCAAAACAAAAATTTTAGTGCACCAATCCTTGAGGAAATCTGTGCCAATCCAGCCTAGGCTGATAATGAACATTAAAGGAATGAATAAAATGCCATCTTTATTGAAATTTAAAATAACCATAAAATAACATATTTAGAGCTAGAAGGGGTCTTAAAAGTCATGAAGTACAACCTGCCCTTTTTATAGATAAGAAAACCAAAACAGTTAACTGCTATAGTTTGCTTAGGGTCACACAGATAGTGTTTGCAGGAGAATTTGAATCCAGGTCTTATTGATTCCAAATCCAGTGCCTCTCTACCACACTATTCTGCCACTAAGGCATAAATAATCACATCTGTTGTACCCAAACTACACTGAAGTCATTCAAGACAACATAGCAGGATGCTAAATGGGATACTAACAATCCAGCATTTCCAATTCATGAGAATAACTATTTGATTTCTGGGGAGCAATAGAGAAGTATTTTTTTTTCTCATAGAGACACTGGAACCTTAATCTTGTAGGTAGAATATGCTGTTCTATAGGGTAAGTATTTTTTTTGTATTTATTATTATTATTATTTTAAATTTAAACCCTTACCTTCTGTCTTAGAATCAATATCGTGTATTGGTTCTAAGGCAGAAGAGTGGTTAGGGCTAGGCAGTGGGGGTTAAGTGACTTGCCCAGGGTCAAACAGGTAGCAAGTGTTTATTTATTTTTAAGTATTTTTCCATAGAAGGTAAGTATTGTTTCCTTTCGTATTTGTATATCCAATACCTAGCATAGCGCCCCTCCCTCTCACCCTATGATTTCATGAGAGTTCGAACTCCCTCTACAAATGCAAATAGATGGATGCCTGTTCTCACTTTCTGGAGAAGTTTAAAACTCTCTGAAAGAGTCTGGGGGGGTCACAGAAATGTTTAGTGACTTGAACATGGTCACGGAGCCAATATGTGTTGGAGATGGGACTTGAATGCAGATCTTTCAGATTCTAGGGCCAGTTCTCTACCCATTATGCCAAGCTGTCTCTAGCCTGGTACGTAAGCATTTAATATATGCTTGTTCTGAATAGATTAAAGTAGCACACGGCCTGATGTGCAGTTGGTTTGGGTCTAACAGCTCCTTCGCGTTATGATCGCAGTGTCACTCTTTGTGTTTTTTTTTGTTTTGTTTTTTGTTTTGTTTTTTAGATTTGGTGGGGAAGAAAGACAAGGAGGGTTCAAATTATGTGACAAGTGACAGACCATTTTCTTGTTGCCTTTCCTGGGTTGCTGTCATAACCTGACTGAAAACTGCCGAACCTCCTCTAAAGAGACTGGAAAGTGACCAGAATTAACTCGCACAGACAGCTCTGGGGGCGTGGGGGTGGGGTGGGGGAACATTTTCTAGATTCCCGCGGCAGGACTTTTAATTGTCTCTGAGGGCCGGAGTCTTGTCACGTCCCCAAACCAGCCCAGTCCTAACAGTGGCCCTCTGCAGAATAGTTCATTTCGTCCTTGCTTCTCTCTTCCTCTAGCCTCCACCGAGGTACCACAGAGAAGAGGGCTGGACCGCCTGTGGACGGGAGTCCGGGCTCCTCCTGGGGGCGGGACCCGGCAGCCCACTATCTTGGGTAGTTCCCGGAGCGGGGCGCTGCTCCGCACTGTGAGGCTGGGGTGCTTTGGGATCGGTACAATGTATCTCCGCAGGGCTGTTGGGAAGACTCTGACTTTGCCCCTGAGGACTGCTCCTTCCAGCCCCCCTCTGCTGTGGAAGCATGGTGAGTGCGCGCGCGCCCGGCGGCCCCAGAGTGCGGGGAGCCTCGGCTAACCGGGATGCCGGGAGCCGTCGGGCTACTGGGATAGGGATGTGGAGGTGGATGGACGACGGACTCAGGGCGCAAGACGTGGTGCGTTCTGGGAAGTTTAGTGGTTTCTTTGCCCGAGCCTCTATGAACCCCCTTGTACTATCTGTTCTTGCGAAAGAACCTGGCCTGGAGAGGGGTTACCCAGTGATTGGGGGCGCCCCGGTCCGGCACAGGAAAGCTCCGCTGACAGCTTGGAGACGGCCAGAAGTAGGGACTATTTTCTTTCCTTCAGTCATGTCGCACGATTTGCCTCAAGGACAGGAGTCAGAGGCAGAAGTGGGGAAATGATATAGATTCACAGATTGAGAGCTTAAAAATATCTTCGAGATCATCTAGTCTAACCTCTTCATTTTACAGATTAGGAAATTGAGGCCTCTAGAGACCTACAACCACACCGCTGTTAAATTAGAGACAAAATTCTAAGCCAGGTCTTCCAATTCCAGATCCAGAGCTCTGGGTACTTGATGGTGATTAAGGGGCTTTTTCAATAAGAGCCCAAAGAGGGCATGCTCATTTTCTCATGGCATCTGCAAGCGTTGTTTGCCAGAAAAGGGACAGAGAACCTCCTCATTCCTCTTTCGGCCATGGTCTCTGAGCTCCCCTTCTCTCTCACAGATCATAGTATAGATTTAGTGCTGGAAGGCATTTAAGATATCATCTTCATTTTACAGGGGAGGATACTGAGGCCAAAGAGGTTAAGTAAGGGCTTCTTGGGATGTCAGAGATAGCTGCCTGGGCTCATTTGGGTCACAGGAGTGAGTGCCTTGCATTTATGTAACTGCCCCCAGTTAACCACTGTGGTGTACTGGAAATAGTGCTGAACGGAGGGTCAAGAAAGAGGTGAATGAGTTCTGCTTGACACATAATCGTTTTGTAACAATAGTCCTCGCCTAAATTTTCGAACATTTGGTTTCTGTAGCTCTAAAATGGGGGTTGTAATGACGCTAGTGGAATCTTTTTGAAGTACAAATAAGCAAGTGTAAGCTGAAGGGTTACATAAATGCCAGCCATTATTAGATTGGTCTAGTTAACAATCACAGGATAGTTGCCATAACTGGACCATCAATTAGAAACGATTCCTGGTGAACTATGCTGCTTTGGCAGGCAGTGCTGTTCAATTATTTAAGGGAACAAACCCTAAGTTAGTCAGAGGACCTTGGTTTGACTCTCTGTCACTAGCTAACTTTGTAGTCTTGGGCAAGTCACTTCTCTCTCAACCTTAGCTTTGTTGTTCTCTGGAACACACTCCAAAATCTGAAATAATTTTGAAAAGAAATTTATTTAGGTCAGTTGCTAGAGGAGAGCTAGCTGGAAAGGAGATAAGCCTCCCTCTCTCATCCAGGCTCTGGAAGGTTTACATTTATATCGGATTTAGGCAAGGGGGCCAGGCAACATGATTAAGCAATATTGCAGAGAGGGCAGCTTGAAAGCAAGATAAATTGCAATAAATATGAGTAAATGTAAATGTTCCATAAATTTTGGGTGAAATTGCTAGCTGTGTGCTAGCCCTTGCCTTTCTACCTTAGAATTGTTCTTAAGACAGAATGTAAGGGTCTGAAAAATAAAAATAAATTTTGGATGAAGCCAAAATGCAGGCTTAGGTGGACCTGTCCAAGCCCTGCGCATGGTAACCCAAAACAAGAATGCTTCGGGTGGATCCAGGACCTGGGGAACCCAAAATACCTTGTAGCCACTTCCAGCATTCCTGGAGAATTACTGGGGTTAGATGTCACTGAGTGCAGACAGCCTTTTATCAATTACATAGGGCATCATAATAATTTTTCCTGGAACGACCTAATAAATTGTTTTTTTTTTTCTAGTTTTGTTATCTGTAAAATGAGGGAATTGGACAGGTTGGCCTCAAATGTCTCTTGCTTAGCTATCTGTTCTCCTGGCTCATTAAAATAAATGAATCCCCTGCCCCAAACTTCATGGAAAGAGTGCTAGATTTGGAGTAGGAGGACCAAGTTTGAATCTTGATTCTGCTATTTTCTAGGCCACTTTTAATCTGTGTGACCTTGAGCAAGTCCTTTAACACTTGGGTGGGCCTCTGGTTCCTCCTTCATAAATGACAAAGTTATAGTAAATGGTATCTAAGGTTCAATAGGTCCTTAGATCTTAGATGATTCTAACTACTTAATTAAATGATCCCTTAGATGCTCTGCAGTGGGTCTTTCCGATGTCCCCAGAAATCATTTAAAGCCACTTGTTGGGCAAAAGACAGTCTTTGTCTTTTGAGGCTCAGGATCATATCCTTACTTATTACTAACTCCAATGTTAGGCTTGCCCAACCTTTCTTGAGACATCTATAAAGTAAGGGGCGGAAGGAGAAGGGAGCAGGCTGTGCTAAGGATGGTGATTAGCCATCCACAGCTGTTACACAACAAGGCTCTCTGGCTGGAGATTTTTGCTTTCTATGTGTCACATAAAATCAGAGCATTCGCTGTCTGCCTGCAGGCCAAGGTTAGGGAAAGGTTGTCTCTTGTAGCCACAGAAACCAGAAAACTGTGACCTTGTTTCTTTAGAAATCCACCATTATGGTGGAAAGAAGGAAAAGATAGAAAGATAGAGGATACAGGCGGTGCCTTTAGTGCTCTTAGTTTATTTACTTCATTCATTCAAAAAGCATTCATTTTGTATCTTCCAGGCACCTACAAGGAACCAGCATATTTGCAGAGACAAAAAAGAATTAGTTCTGATCTCAAAGCAAGAGAGAGAAAGGGAGAAAGGGAAGAGAGGGTTGAAGAATGGGAGGAGATAAGAGAGAAACAGAGGCTGAGGCAAAGACAGACAGAGAGAGAGAGAGAGAGAGAGAGAGAGAGAGAGAGAGAGAGAGCCAGAGAGACACACAGAGATGGAGAGAGAGATATAGCGATAGGAGGGTGGAGGGGAGAGAGAGGAGAGGAGAAGAGAGGAGCGGGAGAGGGAGAAGGAGAGGAAAAAGGAGAAGAAGAGGGAGAGGGAGAGGGAGGAAGGGATGGAGGAAAGGGGAGAAAGACAGAGAGAGGGAGGGAAGGAGGATGATAGAATAGAGGGAGATCAGGGGAGGGAGGGAGACTGAGACAGAGATATAGATATGCTCTCCCCTTCTTTCTTTCTCTTGCTTTAAGGTCAAAACTGTTTCCTCTTAGCACAGCATCTGGAAGATAGAAAATGAATATTTTTTGGAGGAATGAAGCAAATAATAATTTCGTATAAATGAATGAAGCAAATTTCGTATAAAGTGTTCATTTCAAACGTGTCCTCCTAACTTCTATTAATAAATAGCCACCCCACCACATGCAACAAAACCCTCTGGTTGCCTTTCTGTACTCTCACACCTGTTTTCTATCTATACAGCACAGCTCTGATCAACTAACTGGGCAACTGTGCATTGAAGGTATTATTGCTGACATATCTACATATCTCATGTTAGGCTATAAATCCTTATTTTCTAAATTAAGGAAATTAAAATTTTTTGAAATTAGAATTTTATTTTTTATTTTTATTTATTTTGTAAAGATATTTTATTTTACAAATTACATGTAATAATTTTCCTCATAAGTTTTCTGCAGTTATACGATTCAAATTGTCTTTCTCTCTCCCTTTCCTCCCCCTTCCTGGAGCCAATAAACAATTTGAATTGGTTTATACATATATTATTATGCAAAACATATTTCCACATTGCTCATTTTTTGTAAGAGAATACTCATATAAAACCAAAACCACAAGTAAAAATCCAAATAAACGAAAGTGGAAAATCCCATGCGATGATCTGCATTCTGGCTCAACAGTTCTTTCTCCTAAGGTAGAGGTGGGTAGCATTCTTTGACATAAGCCCTTCAGAATTGTCCTGGATCATTGTATTGCTGAGAGTAGCTAAGTCTTTCACAGCTGATCATTCCACAATATCGCTGTTACTGTGTACAATGTTTTCTTGGTTCTGCTTATTTTACTCTGCATCAGGTCTTTCCAGTTCTTTCTGAAATCATCCTGTACATGATGAAGTTAAATTAATAAATTTAAAATTGAGAAAATCGTTTATTACTAACTAAACAATTTGTTTTCACTTATTTGGGGATATAAGTTATTTAATTTAACCTAAGCAGCATAGCTTCTTCTCTCGCTATGAGAACTTATTTCTTTTTCGTTTCTTAGTAGGAGTCCTTTCCTTCATTAAAGCTGATCAATATTAGTTTCTATACTGGAGAAACAACAGGGATATGTAAATTCTGTTGCTGATTTTTAAAAAACCTGAGCAGACTTTCCATGGTTGTCTCAAAAGTCTTTGTACAAGCTGTCAGTATTCCTTCCTCATACCGATTCTTTGGGTCCCTCTTGCCTCCAAGGCTGAACTCCAACTCTATCTTCTACAAAAGACCTTTCTTAATTTCCTCAGTCTGCAGTTCCCTCAGAAATTACTTTGTATTTTTGTCTTTATCTATGGATATGTTGTGTACCTGACCCCACCCCTCCCCTTAATTGTAAACTCTTTGGGTGCAAAAATTGTTCAATTTAAATTTTTTATAGTCCTAGAACCTGGCATATCATAATATTTAATATTCATTTAATTAAAAACCCATATAAATAAACCGAAAGCAAAACACTCAAGAGCAAGACGCTTCCCACCAATTTAATGGTAAGAGTTTTATTTACAGGAGCCTTTTTCCTCTCAAACCTCCAAGTACTGTAGATTCAAAAGGCAACCTAGTGTGTTAGGAAGAGCACAATTCTGTTTAAACAAAAGCGGTAATGTAAGGCTAGTGGGGCCACTTTTATCTGGGAGCATCCGTGCAGCCTGGGAAAGGTCCCTGGTAGGTTCAGGTTCTTCACCATCTATTAATTGGTCAAATCTTTATTCCTTTAAAATAGCATACGTTATGACTATGACTGTAAGCATGCATGAAAATAACTGTAACAGCAAGAAATTGGGGGGTGAGGGGTGAGGAAGGCAGAAAAGGAATTTAAATTTTTACAATTACAAATTTTACAATTAAATTTAAACAATTTAAAAAAAAATTAAAAAAAAATTGTTGATCAACAAGCTAACCGACTAGACGTTCTCCCTAGACCCCATTAACTCTTAAAAACTCTACTAAAAAGGATTACGTCCCAAATGTAGAGCAATTGCATTTGAATCTACAAAATGAAAAAGGGAAAATCCCAACTAGGAATTAATTTCAGAGACTGCTAATCCTCAAAGTGGTCCCTCGGGGACTCCGGACTCCCTCGCTACCCAGCACGGACCACGAAAACCTAATCCCAGACTTTTTTTTTTTCTTTTGCTTCCTCCCCCCCCCCCCCCGCCCCCTTCACTAATTACATGAAGAAACAATGTTTGACAATTATTTTCTGACGTTTTCTGTTTCAGAATTTCTCCCTCCCTCCCTCCTTACCCAGGTGGCGAATAGTCTGAGTAGATTAGACTAGTACTTTCTTGTTCTCCGTGATGTGACTGAAGATATACAATAAAAAACTCATGAAGGAAATAAAATGGAAAATGGTATACTTTAATCTGCAGTCAGACTCCAATAGTTCCTTCTTTGGCTTTTTTCATCAAAATTTTTCATCATGAGTCCCTTGTAGATATCTCGGAAGCTTGCCTTGCCGATCATATGTAAAGGCTTCACAGTTGATAATGGTACACTATTTCTGTTACTGTGCACATTATTCCCCTGATTCTACTCACTTCACTTTGGATCAGTCCCTAGAAACCTTTCCAGGGTTTTCCCCAGTTGATGGACAGCCCCTCAATTTCTAATTCTTTGCCACCACGGAACTGCTATAAATAGTTTTGTGCGGGTAGGTCCTTTCCCCTTATCTCTGATCTCTTTGGATCCTTGATCTAGCAGTTACCCCCAGGCTTATGTCTGGGGCCCAACTACTAAGATCTCTTCTTGTTTCACAGACTTTGTCGACCCGGCTCACTCCCTCCTACACTTCTCCAGCAACAAGCTGTAGATATTATTTCTGCCCAATCACATGAGGAGGAACTGGGGGAAGGGGAGCAGGAATCCATCCGAGTTGGGTCTGCTGCGGCCCCTGGGTTAGCAACCCCTTAGGCTACAGAGATTTTGTTTATAACGCCGTCCATAGCTCCCCTTCAGACTACACGAAAGGTGCATTTACCGATACAGTCCACAGCAAGAAAGAATTAAAAGAGGACCTGGAAGAGGGGCTACGATGCATAGTTGCACTCAGGTGGTCTAGAATGGGGACTGAAAACCAGCTTAAGCCAGTCAGGGGGGATACATATCTAGAGTAAGAAGGGACTTTAAAGGCCGGGGAATCCAATCAGTTCATTCATTTTACAGAGGAGTCTGTAACCTCTAGATACAGACTGAAAACCAGTCCAGGATTTTGCAGTCCAACCCTAGGGGTATATCCACTAGCAAAGGTGTGTGTGTGTGTGAGTTTGGGGGGATCATAAAGTCAATGATAAGGGAATATAGAGGAAAAAATGTTGAAACATTAAAGATTTCAAGAAGAAAATTCAGGAAAAAGTCAAAGTAAAAATAAATAAGCAGAAAATACCCTAAAATTAGAAAGAAAGATAAATACTGGGCAGCTAGGTGGATCAGTGGATAGAGAGGGAGGTTTGGAATCAGGAGGACTGGAATTTAAATCTAACCTCAGACAGTTCCTAACTGCATGACCCTAAGCAAGTCACTTATCCCCATTCTAGCCCTTGCCTCTCTTCTGTCTTGACTTGTTACTGAGACAGAAAGTAAGGGTTTAAAAAAAAAAAAGGAAAAGAAAGATTGGTACCACTGACGAGATTACAGAACTGTCTTAGCAAAAATTCTAAGAGAAAGCAAGGAGACCAATACCTGATGAAACAGAAAGCTGTGAATCCCGAGAAAGCACGTTACAACAAGAAATTCCAGAAGGGTTAAAAAAAAGAATTAAATTTGTAATACAAGACATTAGGACTGACTGAAGTATATATCAGGCAGCCAAGTGTCAAAGTAGATAGAAAGTCATGCCTGGAGTCAGGAAGCCCTGATTTCAAATCTGACTTCAGACACTAGCTATGTGACATAGGGAAATCTGTTTGCCTTTTTTTTCATATGTAAAATGAATTGGAGAAGGAAATGGCAATCCATTCCAGTATCTTTGCCAAGAAAACCCCAAATGGGGTCAAAAAGTGTTAGACATAACTGAAACAAATGAAAAATAGCGCTCCCCCCCCCTCTTTCTCTCTCTCTCTCTCTCTTTATATATATATATACACATACATGTATGTATATGTGTATATATACATATATAAAGTCATAATTTAAAGATCTAAATACAGAAGTAACAAACTCTCATTAGAAATAGTAGGGAGGAAGAAATCTAATCTATAGTAGAGCTTCTCCAAAGAAGTAAAAACATTTAATAGATTGGGAAAACAAAATTAAGTGGAAGAAAATCTGGCAAATGAGAATCAAAAGACAACAACATTAAAAGAACATGGTGGGGGTAGGGCAGCTAGCAGACTCACTGTATTGACGACCAGTCCTAGAGATGGGAGGTCCTGGGTTTGAATCTGGTCTCAGGTACTTCCTAGCTGTGCGCCCTTGGGCAAGTGTTAAACTCCATTACCTAGCCCTTACCTCTCTTCTGATTTAGAACCAATACACAGTATTGATTCTAACATGGAAGGTAAGGGTTAAAAAAATGTAATTTCTCTATAAGCCAAAGTCATTGACCTCAAAGGCAGGATGTGTAGAGAAAGAGAGAGAAAGAGAGAGAGAGAGAGAGAGAGAGAGAGAGAGAGAGAGAGAGAGAGAAGTAAAAAGAAAGAAGGAAAGAAAAGAAGAGAAAAGAAAAGAAAAAATAAGAAGAAAGGAAGGAAGGAAGGAAGGAAGGAAGGAAGGAAGGAAGGAAGGGAGGAAGGGAAGGGAAGGGAAGAAGGTAGGGAAGAAGGGAAGGGAAGGGAAGGGAAGGGAAAGAGAAAGAAAGTCTCCTACAGGCAACAATCCTAAACAAAGAGTGTTCAAATATAACAATTCTAATGACAACAAATTCAGCAAAGAGCCAGGAGAAAGACCTTCCACTATAAAGGAAAGGAAATTGTAATAACACAACATTATTCTGTATCCTCTACAAAACCCAGAAATAAATGGAATATTACTATATTCCAAAAAGCAATGGAGCTTTTTAATCTGTAACTCTGGAGGATATGTCCTATAAAATACCTTAATCATCAATGAAAAAAAAGGAACGTTCCATTAAAAAAAAGGCATTCCTGCAAGAGAATTCTTTTTTTTTTTAGGTCATTTAATTAATTAATTAGTTTAGAATATTTTTCCATGTTTACATGATTCATGTTCTCTCCTTCCCCTCCTCCCACCCCTTCTCCCTACAAGAAAATTTTTGCAAAAACAAAAAAATGTAAAAACAAAAACAGATGTGAGCAGAATATCTGATTTACAAATAACAAACACATAAAAAGTAAATAACTACAATTACCAAGGAAAGAATAATTAGTAAAGTAAACTATACATTTAGAGGTTATTTTTTAAAAAGGGAAAAAGTAGGGGCAGCTATGTAGCACAGTGGATAGAGAGCCAGGCCCAGAGATGGGAGGTCTTGGCTTGAAATTTTGTCCTCAGACACTTCCTAGCTGTGTGACCCTGGGCAAGTCACCTAACTCCCATTGCCTAGTGCTTACTGCTCTTTGCCTTGGAACCAATACACTATTGGTTTTAAGATGAAAGGCAAGTTTTTAATTTAAAAAACAAACAAAAATGACCTATGGTTTAAAAACAACATCAAAAAGGCATCAACAATACATTTTTAAAAACATAAAAATGATGATGTAAACTAATTTTAAAGAAATGGAAGTGAAGGTGGAGGAATAGAACTGAAGAGTAATGGAATATGCCCTATAATTCCCCTATAGGAGAATTAATGTATCTGGAGGGTCAGAATTGCAGAGGGAAGATTCATAAATGGGAAGAAGAGAAAGGACAGAGGGCAATGAGTGATGTATCCTCTTTGAGATCAAGACTGAACAGTGAAAGGGTGATGATGACTATTATAATTTCTCCACTAGAAGAAGGGCTAAAAGACACTAAGTGCATAGCAGAAGAGATGGATTGAAACTGAGAAATGAAAGGGGGGATCTCAAACTAATGAGGGAGGTTTCACTTCCATGCAGAAGATATATATGCCTGCAATGAAAGATGGTGACCCCATCTTGGGTTTAATGTGGTTTAATGATGGGTTTAATCTGAATGAAATTAGTATATCAGGAGATGACCTTTTTGAGGGCGCCTCTATGAACATGAGGATGGATGAGCTCTAAGGGGCAGCTGGCACCAGAAACTTTGAGGATCAAGGTAGACATGGGGTGAGACAGCATAGTCAATTGAAAGAGAAGCAGAAGGGTAGTCATGGATTTTAAATTTTAGGGCATGGTCATTTCTACCATGGGGAAGACTTCTATTCATATTCCTTTCCCAAACAGATTGATATTTCTGTGACTGAGGAATAACAGTGGAGGAAAAAATGTCATGAGCAAGATCAATTAAAGGCAATAACACAGAAATGGCAAGGAAGAGGCTTAAACCTGATAATTCAGAAGTGTTAACTAGGTGATGACCACAAAGTAATTAAAGAAAGAAAAAAGGCCACAAATCAGAAAATAACATTTCAGAATAGATAAGAAAGGAAGAGAATTAATAAAGACAAAAAAGCAAAAGGCATAGAAAAAAGAAAACTAACAAATGAATTTGGAAGAAAAAGGAAAGGCGATTAAAGTTTTTGTTTTTTAAATTATTTTGAGCGTTTATTTTATATTTGTTTTTCAAGCATTTATTTCTCTCTCCCAGATCTTATCCTCTCAGTAGGAAAACAAGGAAGGAAGGAAGGACGGAAGAAGAGAGGGAGGAAGGAAGGGGGAAAGAGAGAGAGGGAGGGAGGAAAGTAGGAAGGAGGGAGCAAGGGAAGGAGGAAGGGAGAAAGGAAGGAAGGAAGAAGAAAGAAAATATCCTTAGTCAAACAGAACACATTCCCACATTGACCATATTGGAAAATGTTATGTCCCACTGAGTTTGTCAGAAAGTGGGCTAGCTATTTCATTATCAGTCTGCTGAAATTGTAGTTAGTTATTGCATGGATCAGAGTTCTTAAATCTTCCAAAGTTGTTTCTTTTTCCTATGTTTTCATTATTGTATTAATAATCCTCCTTGTTCTGTTCACTTTATAACATTAATGTCTTCCCAGGTGTCTCTCAAACCATCCCTTTCTTCTTTTCTTAGGCAGCAGCAATATTCCATTACCATATACTGTAATTTTTTCAGCCATTTCTGGGTTAATGGATACCTCATTGGTTTCCAATTCTATGCAAATACAAAAAGAAGTGCTATACATATTTTTTACAGCGAAGTCGTTTTCCTCTTTTATTAACCTTCTATGTATAGGTTTAATAGTGGTGTTGCTGGTTCAGAAGGCAAACACATTTTATTGACTTTGGGGCCATAGTTCTAAATTGCTTTCCAGAATGTTTAGACCAATTCACAATTCCATCTACAATGCCTTAACATGCCCCTCCAAGATTTGTTTCCTTTTTTGGCAGCGTTGCCAATCTGATGAGTGTGAGGTGGAAACTCAGAGTTGCTTTAATTTGTTTTTATCTAATTACATTATTAGTTATTGGATTTTTTTAAGATGGCAGTCAATAGCTTGCATTTGTTCCTTTGAAAACTGTCTATTCATATTAGTAGTATATTCAGTCTAGAAGACTAAAGAGGAAACATGCCACTTGCCTCTTCCAGAGAAGTGATAACTTAAAATTCAGAGTTATACATTTCTAGGGATGGCCAATGTGGAAAAATTGTTTTTCTGGAATATGCAGGCTTTGATGAGGCATTTTTAGTTTTTACTTTTTGTTTAATGAGGGGTAGTGAGAGGGGCAGATTATAAATGCATTTATAGTTTTTTAAAAAAAGAAAATTGCCTATGCATAGGGGAAGGAAGGTTTTGATCTAAACATAACAAAGAGGGGAAAGTGATGAGAAAAGAGACAAGGAAATATACAATTAACATAAAATAAAGAAAAATTACTAACTTAAATGAAATAGTAAACCAGAGAAATGGATGAATTAGGAATAGAGGCAGGGGATATGATAGTGAAAATAGACTTCTGGAAATAGAACTGTATAGAAATAGCTTAAGCAAAACTAATCATAGGGACAAATTGTTTTTTTATTTAATTATTTAGTTTTTTTCATGGTTACATGATTCTTGGTGTCTCCATCCCCCTTTCCCTTCCCCATCCTGGAGCTGACAAGCAATTTCACTGGGTTACACATATATTATCACTCAAATCCTATTTCCATATTACTCATTTTTATAATTGAGTAATCTTTTAAAACCAAAACCCCAAATCATGTATCCATACAAACAAGTGATAAATCATTTTCTTCTGGTTTTCTACTCCCACAGTTCTTTCTCTAGATGTGAATAGCATTCTTTCTCATAAGACCCTCAGAATTGTCCTGGATCATTATATTGCTATTAGTAGCAAAGTCAATTACATTTGATTATCCCACAGTGCTTCAGTTATTGTTTATAAAATTCACCTGCTTCTGCTCAATTCACTCTGCATCATTTCATGGAAGTCTTTCCAGTTCTCACAGAAATCAAGCAGTTCATCATTCCTTATAGCACAATAGTACTCCATCATCATCATATGCTTTGTTTGTTCAGTCATTTCCCAATCAAAGGATATCTCCTCCATTTTTCTAATTTTTTTTTTAAACCCTTAACTTCTGTGTATTGACTTATAGGTGGAAGAGTAGTAAGGGTAGGCAATGGGGGTCAAGTGACTTGCCCAGGGTCACACAGCTGGGAAGTGTCTGAGGCCAGATTTGAACCTAGGACCTCCTGTCTCTAGGCCTGGCTCTCAATCCACTGAGCTACCCAGCTGCCCCCATTTTTCTAATTTTTTGACACCACAAAAAGCACAGCTATAAATATTTTTGTACAAACAGAACCTTTCCCACTTTTTTTTTTATCTCTTTGGGATACAACCCCAGTAGTGGTATTGCTGGATCAAAGGACATGCATTCTTTTAAAGTCCTTTGGACATAATTCCAAATTGCCATCCAGAATAGTTGGATCAATTCACAATTCCACCAGCAATGTATTAGTATCCCAATCTTGCCATTTCTCCTCCACCATTTATTATTTTCCTTTACTATCATATTGGCCACTCTGCTAGGTGTAAGGTCGTACCTCAAAGTTGTTTTGATTTGCATTTCTCTAATCAGGAGGGATTTAGAACATTTTTTCATATGCTTATTGATAGTTTTGATTTTTTCATCTGAAAACTACCGATTCATATTCCTTGACCACTTGTCAACTGGGAAATGATTTGATTTCTTATAAATTAGACTTAGTTCTCTGTATATTTGAGAAATTAGATCTTTGTCAGATAATTTTGTTATGAAATTTTCTCCCCAGCTTGTTGTTTCCCTTCTAATTCTGATTGCATTAGTTTTATTTGTACAAAACCTTTTTAATTTAATATAATAAACATTATTCATTTTATATTTTGTAATGTTCTCTATTTCTTGCTTGGTCTTAAATTCTTTCTTTTCCCATAGATATGACAGACATGCTATTCCATGTTCACCTAATTTACTTATATCACTCTTTATGTTACATTTCCCCATTTTGACCAAAGTATAGGGTGTGAGATATTGATCTAAATCTAATTTTGTCATACTGTTTTCCAATTTTCTCAGCAGTTCTTGTCACAAATTGTTGATTTAAAAGAGTAACTGAATTTTTAAAAACCTAAGAAAGTACTAAAACATAAAGAGAAGAAAAATACATGGAACTTTAGGAATTGATATTCTAGGGGGCAGCTGGGTAGCTCAGTAGATTGAGAGCCAGGCCTAGAGATGGGAGGTCCTGGGTTCAGATGTGACTTCAGACACTTCCCAGCTGGGTGACCTTGTGCAAGTCATTTAACTCACATTGCCTAACCCTTAGCTCTTCTGCCTTGTAACCAATACATAGTATTGATTCTAAGGAGGAAGGTAAGGGTTTAAAAAAAAATTATGTCCTAAGTAGGTTAATAAAGTGAAAGAGTGGCTAAATGGATTAAAAATAAAGATCTCAAAATCTGATGCACAGAAACACATATGGGGGAAGAGAAGAGAAAAAGCATTTATTATGCACCTACTATGTGCCAGATACTATGCACTTTATAACTATTATCTCATTTAATGGGTTTTCATGACAACTTATGAGCTTAGTGCTATTATTATCTTCAATAATAATTAGAAGAAACTGAGTTAGACAGATTTAGTGATTTGCCTATGGTTACACAGCTATTAAATGTCTGAGGTAAGATTTACAATCAGCCTTCCTGATTTCAGGCTCAGGACTCCATCTACTGTATCACCTTGCTGCCTCTTAAAAGTAGTGACAAAAATAGAATCAAAATAAATCTGGGAAAAAATGTATTATTCAAAGAGATAAAAATGCTGGAATTGCAATCATTTTAATAAGAGGAGACAAATATAAAAATTCACAATATCAACAAAGATTAATTCTTTTTTCTACCCAATAAATTCTAGTAGATAGCTAGGTGGTACGGTGTAAAGAGTGCTGGACCTGGAATCAGCAAGAGCTGAATTTAAACTCGACCATAGATATTTACTAGCTGTGTAACCCTAGATAAGTAATTCAACTTCTTTTCCCTCTTTTCTTTTTGGTAAAATGGGAATAACGATAGTACCCACATCTTAGGGTGAATAAAGAGAAATATTTGTAAAGTGCTTTGTGAAGTTTAAAGCACTATAAAATGCTAGCTATAATAGGTATAGGATGAATTCAGAGAAGTAAAGAAAGATTTATATGAATTGATTCCAAGTGAAATAAGCAGAACCAGGAAAACTATATACACAATAAATATTATAGTGTAAGTGGAAAGAAAATCAATGACAAAACAATTGTCTCTGAATACTGTGAAATTGAAGTAATCAAGCTTGGCCCCTGGGAGGAGTTATGAGAAGAAAACTTTGCCCATTTTTTTGTAGAGGTGGGGATGGGTTGGGGCATGCATATATTGTTATTGCATGTCTGGTCAAATTTTTTTTCACTTCATGTTGGTCTGTTTTACTGAATTATTTTCTTTCTCTTTTTTATTCTTTATTATAAGTGATGGCTTACTAAAAGAAACTAAGAGAGGGACATAATAGGAAATAAAAGTAAAATAAAAAGCAAAAGATATAATATTTTTTCAATGATAAGTATTAAATAATTTGGAGTATGAAGTTTGTATATGATCTCATTTTTCAATTTTAGTTATGTTTTGTTTGTGGCAACTTTACTTTATACATGTATTCTTATATATTTATATTTCATATATTTTAATATATGAATATATGTATATATTTTTAAATGTCAAAGCCAGATAGGCAATATTAGACTGAGAATTAGCAGATTCTGAATGGTTCTAGGTCCACTTTTACCATTAAGGAGCTGTGTTATTCTGAGCAAGTCCCTTAACTTAGCTAGACTAGTTTCCTCTTCTATAAAATGGTGGAATCAGACTAGATTATCTTCTAAGGTTCATTACTGCTATAACATTCTATTTGTCTATAATATCTCTGCCTCAGTTTTATCATCAGTAAAATGGGAACTTTATGACTGTCCAATGTCACTTGGACCTGCAAAAATGTTTTTCTTAAAAATACGCTTATTTTCACTGATCCTTTGAAGTATTAGATGATGTATTTTACTACTTTATATAAGACATATTTCTGCTATGACTCATATGTGAGATTGACTTTGGAAAGAAAAATCCAGATTTTTTATACCAAATGTCAGAACAACTGAATCTTATAGCTACTAAAATTCATCATATGATTAATTTAATTGGATTCTAAAAAATAACATTAAAATGGTTTTGTATTCAATAAATCTCTGCTTTTCCCTGTTTCTTATGCCCTTGTCCTCGCCCTTGCCCTTTCTCCTGCACAGGAAGTGTTGGGGTGCTTTGGTGGTTCTTCCTCTCTTTTCATTGGTGTTTTAGTTTTATTAGCCATAGTTTGTTATACAACTGTTTCATTTCTGTGTTAAATACAAATCTATTTACAATTGAAATGAAACTATGTTTCGAAAAAAGCATCAGCACTTGTCTTTAAATGAAACAACCTATAATGCAGAAATGAATTGAATTTTTAATATACTTTTAGAATGTAATTTCATGTAGTTATTTTAAATCTTTGATTGTGGTGGAAGTAAGTAACTTAAAAAAATATTTTTTTTCTTATAGCATCCCTTCGAGAGATGTCATCTAAGAAAGCCCCTGGATCAGGTGGATCGAATATGATATACTATCTGTTTGTTGGTGTCACTTTTAGTGCTGGTGGATATTATGTAAGTGTCTTTATGACTATAATATTATGAGACTTCTACATGGTGGTAATCTATGTTATGCAAATCAATGGGGTGATTAGGTGAAAAGTAGTTTTATAACATTATAACTCTCTTTCTTTGCTTTGCAAAGTTCAGAGACTAATGTTTGGCTGCTCCCAAGGACTATAAAATTGTGGTGTTCATGGTTCCAGAGGTTAACCCTAATTACCCTGGGACAAATGTCATATATTGTGGTCTAACAGGAATGTAGGTAAATGCAGCCTCTAGTCAACATGAAAGACATCTTCTATCAGGAAGGCTCGCCAAGCACTTACTGCTTGAGTTATTCATTGCTTGCAGATTCATTTAAACAGCATGACAGCAGCAATTTGACCAATTACTTGAGGCAGTGTAAATGTGCATTTTTCTAGATGACAGTCTGTGAGTCAGGACAGTAGATGAATCAGGAAATGTTTGTATGCTTGGTCTCAGCATGATTTATTAAGTTGAATTGTCACTCCTTTCATCTTCATCACTTTATCTCACTTGATAGAATATTTCTGTTTACTTCCTTTGAGAAGCAGTTCGAAAAGATTACTGAATGTGGAGTCAGAAGAGCTGGGTTTGAATCCAGAGTCTGCTACTTTCTACATAGATGACACTGGGCAAAGTCTGAGCCTTAATTTTCCTATCTGAAAAATGAGTCGGAGGAGGGGCATCTAGGTAGCACAGCCCTGGCGTTGGGAGGATGGAGGTTCAAATCTGACCTTATTGCCTAGCCCTTGCCACTCTTTTGCCTTCGAATCAATACTAATACAGAAATAATTTTTTAAAAAATGAGATGGAGGTGATACGATGTTTAAATTCTTTTCCAGTTCTAAATCTGTGCACCTATGATTCCTTCCAGCTACAAATCTTATGAGCTGCTCATTATTTTGCTGCAGGGAGAGAATTGTGGTGCTGAGTCTAAAAAGCTGATCTTAGCGTTAGAAAGGTTGGAATCCAAGTCCTGCTCTTGACCCACGCTAGCTGGGTGACTATGAGCAAATTGTTCAGCTTCCTGGCACCTCAGAAATCTCTTTAAGGCCATAAGCTATAAACTGTTGATCAGCATCATTGGAAGAAGTTTTCACCCAGAGGTTCTGCCTCGCACCCCAATAAAAAAGTGGCATCTCCTGGTACCTAATTCTCCCTTTTCTTCCAAAGAAGAAACCTTACCTCAAGCCATGTTCCATTTTTAATGATGACTACATCTGGGGGACTATATCCCTAGAATTCAGTATCCTCATTCAAAGAGCTCTGGAATTAAGTCCAGGTATGCATTTGCTTTCAGGCTTACCGGACAGTCACATCAGACCAGGCTCGGTACACAGAGCGGATCAATAACATGCAAATGAAAAGTGCCATGAGAGACTCGCCGCCGGAGATGCTACAACCTCCAGGTAGATAGAGGCTTTCTTCTTTTTCAGCTCCTTTGACATACACAACTTCCTATGTTTTTAAAGCATGTACCTTTGACTGTTTGCTATTGCTTCCTTTCCTGAGTAAATCCAGAATCTGAGATGGAAAGGTTGTCCATTCCACAAGGAAAAAAATAATTTAAAACCTCATGAATGCTATCGCGTGTTCAGGATAGTAAGAGCTGATGAACATGCATTCAGCCTGGTTGGAATCCAGATGGTTCCACTTACTACCCCCACAACCTTGGACATTTCAAGTCATCTCTCTGGGCCTCCCTTTCCTTATCTGTAGAGGGAGGGGGTGGAACTAGATGACCTCCAAGGTGCCTTCCAGTTCTGGAGCTATATATCATCCTATGAACCTAGATTGCTGACCAACTGCTTTGACTCCTTTGTGCATGGAGGTATTATCTATTATCTTTCAGGGTTTTGGCTTCATTCAGTCCATGTAATCCAGGGCATTAATATCTGTCTGTCTCAGCAGCTTGAGATAAAGGAACAAAGTTGTTGGGAGCTTTGTTCTACCACAAAGTCATTTTCACTCCAATACTGTCTTTGTCTGCTTGTGTTTCTGACCCAGCCCTCTAGATAACAGCATCATTTAGATTTGGTGGGGATCTGTGACCAGATTGATCTGGGGAAATAGCCACCATCACAGATTCTTTTTTTTTTTTTTTTTTTTTTTTTTTGTAAATTCTAATTGCATATTCAGTTCCTGCTGGTTTGTACACATTACACATTTCACATTTCTTTATCTGTATTTGTGCTGTTTTCTCCCAGGAGAATGGGCAGGAACTTTTTTTTTTTGTCTTTGTATCCCTTTGCCCCGCTTAGGTTCCCAGCATATAGTAGATTACAGGTGTTTAATTAATGCTTGCTTAATTCAGTCAATAGGCCTACTATATGCCTGAGACTATGGTGGACACTTGGGATACACAGACAAAAATGAGATAGAATAGAATTGGTGCCTTGTAGTTATTCCTTTGCTTTCATTCAGATTTTCTTCCAACTTGATAATGATTCTCCTGAACTACAAAATGCTATACAAACATGCAATATAATTATTATGAAAGGAGAGAGGGGAGAATGGATAATTAATGAACAAAAAGCATTGCGCTAAGAAATTGGCAAATGATACTTTTCCCTTTCCAAAATTTTGTCAGTTTAATTACGAAGAGTGAAATCATAAATAAATTAGGTGACTATAAAATAGTATGCCTGCCAGATCTATGGGAAAGACCAAGCAAGATATAGAGAACATTACAAAATATAAAATGAATACCCTTGATTATATTAAATTTAAAAGTTTTTGTACAAACAAAACCAATGCAATCAAAATTAGAAGGGAAGCAACAAACTGGGGGAATTTTTTAAATAACAAAATTCTGTGACAAAAGTCTAACTTCCCAAATATATAAGTAGCTAAGTCAAATGTACAAGAAATCAAACCATTCCCCAACTGACAAATGGTCAAAGGATATGAATATCTGCTCCTTTCAGATGAAGAAACCTATATTTTGTCATTAATAGAATGAGCTACCTGGGATGCTTGTAAAGGATAATAATAATAGCAGCTGATATTTATACAGAGTATCCCAAAAAAACTTAGTCAAGTTTTCTTTTTAAATCCATACCTTCTGTCTAAGTAAGGGCTAGGCAGTTGGGGGTAGGTGACTTGTATAAGATCACAGAGCTTAGAAAGTATATGAGGAACATGGGTCAGAGGAAGGAGTTAGAGGAAGGAGTTAAACTAAAAAAAAAAAAGTATATGTGGTCACATTTAAACCCAGATTCTCTATCCACTGAACCACCTAGCTGTCCTTTAGTACAATTTCATATATTTCTTTATTTGTTTGTTTTTTAAATCCTTACCTTCTGTTTTAGAATTAATTCTATGTATTGATTCCAAAGCAGAAGAGCAGTAAGGGTCAGGCAGTGGGGGTTAAGTGACTTGCCTAGGGTCACATCACTAGGAAGTGTCTGAGGCCAGATTTAAACCAAGAATCTCCCATGTCTAGGTCTGCCTCTCTATCCACTGAACCACCCAGTTGTCCCTTGGTGCAATTTTAAAGATAAATCTCTAAGCTTTTTTTTTTTTTTTTTTAGTTTAGATTCAGATAAAATTTTCAGTGAAATAAAGCTAAAGCTTAAAACACCAAGTCTTTTGGGACACTATAGCAAGTGAAGATTGGAGAGTACTTTTAAACATATCTCACTTAGGTTCCAGTACAACTCTGTGAGGTAGGTACTACCTCATTTTACAGATGAGGAAACCAAGGTCCAGGAAAGCAAAATGACTTGTCCATGAGGTTACATAGCTAGTTCTCCTAATTTCATGGCCAAGGCTTTTCCCACAAAAGCACCCCAAAACAGAGTCCCATAGAGGTGGACTCTTCCATTCTGCTCCTTTCAGTAAATTCTTGTGCAGCACCTACTATGGGAAGTAATCTTTGTATAAAGACAAAAACAAAATAGTCACCAAGTTCAGGGCATTTATATTCTATTTTGGGTTTATAGACTACTATCTGGGTGATAAACCATGTAGACCAATAATATTATTGTTGTATGTATACAACATACAACAAAGTATGTATACAATCTGGAGGCAGCAGGAAAATAACTCTCATAGGAGATGGCAGCAGAGCTGTGTTTTGAAGGCAGCTAGGCATTCTGCATGGGAAAAAGAGTGCATGGAATATACACAGTGAGGGGAGGGATTCGGGAACCACTTGTGCAAAAAGTAGGCAAGTGGATAAAATGACGATTACAGAAGCCCCAATCAAGTTGAGATTTGGTGAATTTAAATGATCATATTTTCAGGAACTGAGATAGCAATTGTTCACTGAATGGCTTTTTATCTTTTGTTTATGCAGAACATAAGCAATAGGATTTCATTGCTAAATATTATTTTGAAAATGTTTATAGTGAAAGTAGACGATTTAGGTTTTGATATTCCTCCATCTATTTTTTTCTTTTATATGTCCTTTAATGAAACGAATCTCAACAGATGAGGAAGTGAAGCCAATGGAAACCAATGAAGCCTGTTCAGAAGCCCCTACTGATGCTTCTCCTTTGGAGGTTGGCTTGGCAACAGTTGAAGAAAACATAGATTTGGAAGATGCAGCTCTGGAGGAGACTCCAGCAGTCAGTGTTGAAGTTGGTCCAGAGGAGACTCCAGCAATCAGTGGAGAAGCTGGTCCACAGGAGACTCCAGCAATCAGTGGAGAAGCTGGTCCAGAGGAGACTCCAGCAATCAGCGCTGAAGCTGGTCCAGAGGAGGCTCCAGCAAGCAGTGTTGAAGCTGGTCCAGAGGAGGCTCCAGCAGGCAGTGTTGAAGCTGGTCCAGAGGAGGCTCCAGCAGGCAGTGTTGAAGTTGGTCCAGAGGAGACTCCTGAAGTCAGTGTTGAAGCTGGTCCAGAAGAGACTCCTGAAGTCAGTGTCAAAACTGATCCAGAGATCAGTGAAGCTGCTATAGTCAGTGCTGAATCAGAGCCAGAGGTCACAGATGCAGCTATGCTAGAGGCAGCTGAGGTCAGTGATAAAGCTCCTGAGGCTGAAGAAGCCTTAGCTGCAGATACCGAAATGGAGGAAGAAAAGAAATCTCCCCCTGAAGCTGAAATCTGTGCAGAGGCTGAGTTATAGAAAGAAACCCTCCCAAGGCCTGAGGCTGCCTCAACCCAAAGGGTAACCTAATCTCTGTATGCTACTAAAAAAAAAAATCCCACCAGGCCAGTAAAGATGTCAGAATGTGGGTCAGTTATGTGCAAATTCCAGGAAGAATTACTCTTCTTTCAAGGTTACTTTCTCAACACTTGGATGGACTTTAAAGAATTACAGAGTCAATGGATGGGTTTGGGGAATGCATTTGGTAAATGTCCCAGGAAATGTCTTCTCTGAGATTAGAGAATGAAGGAAGCACAGTAACTGGGAAGGACATAGGGAAAAATCTGCTCTACTACTGTTTTTCTTTTTCAGATTCCAAATGATCACAATTAGCTACCTACATAACCCCAAATTTCTTTTAATTTTGAACAGTTAAATCCCTTTCTGCCAAATGGATCTGGATAGAGTGAGTGGCTCTCAAATCTGAAATCAAGTCAGTGAAATTAATGAACATTTTTATGGTTTCCAAATTTATTCTACTAACAGTTATAGAGTTAGAAACTTACACATTTTATGGTCTTGGGAATACTAGAACTGCATCTATTTCCATTGTCTCATCTCAACTCAAATCATTCTACTCATCTTTTCAGCTTCTCTGTGTTAAGTGATATAGTTTGATATATTTCTTTTCTTTCAGTGCAAGTACACTACTACAGGTTTGGGACTTGGGGCCACTGAGTCTAAAACTAAAAATAAATTTCCTATAAAGCAGTCATCTAGTTGGCTGTGAGCCAATTACTTTCCTCACCCAAGCACATTTTGATTTTCACTTGTGTGTAAAAATTCTTGAGCGAGGGCTCTTACTGTCTCTAAAAATAAATTGCTAAAATATCTAAATAATGAAAGGAAGTAGAATCTGTTTTAATAGTGTTTTTCAATCCAATTCAAACAGAGCTTATGTGCCTAGGATGTACAAAGCATTTTGTCCTAGGCTCTTCACTACATGAAGAGAAAAGATGGAGGAAGAATAGAACCTATGTAATAGAAAGTATTGGGTTTAGAGGATCCAAGTTTGATCCTTACTGGCACTTTAATACCTGTGTGACCATAGACAGGTCTTTTTACCTTTCTGAGCCTCAGTTTTCTCCTCTGTAAAATGAGAGGAGTTAGCCTAGATGATCCCCAAGGTTAATTCCAGCTCAAAACCTATAATGCTATAACCTTTTTAGATTTTCAAAACCCTTGTTATTTACAATAAAAAGCCCAGTTTCCCTCTGCCTTGAGGAGTATGTCAGCCCTATCTAAGAGAAAGAAGGGGAGATAATCTGCCATCTCCAGCACCCCTCCTGCTTATTTTCCCTGTGTCCTGAGATGGCATAAGTAAGAGGGAAGAATAATTCCTGTAGAGTTGGTGGCCTGCATAGCTTGCAGTAAAATAGGTTTCATGGAATCTCAGAGTAGGAAGGGACTCAAAAAACTTCTAGTCCAACCTCAAAATGAACAAGAATCCTCTTTATAATGTTCCCCAACAAATGGTAATACAGCTTTTGCTTACAACTCTAGCATTGAAAGAAGCCTTAGAGATAGACCATCTGGAACTGAGATTCCCAACTATTGTGCTTCCCTCATTCTCTTATCTCAGAGGAGACATTTCCTAGGACATTCCCCAACCTTTGTAGTATTATAATCTGATGAAGCCTCTGACTCCCTTCTCAGAATTTTTAAATGAATAAAACAAAATATAGAGGATTACAAATGGAACCAATTATATCAAAGTATAGTTATCTCTATGTGTATAGGCAGTTAGATGGTGCAGTGGAGAGAGCAATGGGCCTGGAGTCAGGAAGACTCATCTCCCTGAGTTCAGTTCCAGTCTCAGATACCTACTAGCTGTGTGACCCTGGGCAAGTCACTTAACCCTGTTGGCCTCAGTTCCTCATCTGTAAAATGGGCTAGAGAAGGAAATGGCAAACCACTCCAGTATCTTTGCTAAGAAAACCCCCAAATGGGGTCCTGACTGAAAAATGACTGAACAACAAAAAACAACATATACGTATATATGTTTTGTGTGTATCCATGGACCCAAGGTTAAGAACCCTTAACTCTATGGCTTTTTCTCCTTCCCAGTAGGGGAGGGGAGATAAAGAAAGTGTTTGTGTGCCTGCTCTAAGCAAGGTTCAGAAAGTATGCCCCATGGGTGTTACTGTCCCCTAGAGGCTTTGAGTGTTCACTGTTATACAGGTGACTTCATTTCTCACAAAATAAATATCTATGTGCTGAGGAGGGTGGAATTTTCCAGCATTAAAAACATGGGCTTAAAAAAAAAAAGTGTCAGGCATTGTGCCCTCTTCAGTATTGCACCCCAGACAACTGCTATCCTTACCTTCTTCTGATTGGGCAAATTAGGAGGAAATAAATCAAAACTGCTCATTTTATCCAATTGGAAAAACTTTTGAAATTAATGATGATCAAATGAAATGATATCTCAAAAACATTGTTCAAACCTCAAGACACTTTATAAATGTCATCTATTATTATTCAGAATCATACGATAGAATCTGGCTTCCTTTATCAAGTGCACTTGGAGGACTGAATCCTATAAAGATTAAGTGACTTGCCCAAAGCCACACAGTGAGTGAGTGAGTGAGTGAATGGTAGATCTGGACAAGAACTCACATGGCCAGGCTCCTAATTTTATGCCTCCCGCCTCATGATAAATGATTTCTAATGACAGTATTTAGATTAGGAAAATATCATAATCTTCTTCGTATAATATTTGTGAATGGAGTAATTTCCAGTAGAAGATTCATCAGCAACCCTCTAATAGAGCCCATCTTCCTTCATACTATGCTATTCTAAAGGTACTTTTAAGTTTATTTGAAAATAATTCACTATAAACAATGTTAAACACGAATACAATGAATTAGAATTGTTTTTCAACTATTTTCCAATGCTGCACATTTGCATGCCATTGATTTAAATGAACCTTTTGCACCAATCCGTGTCTTTCATAGAAATGTGTCTGTTATATTAGTAAAGTACTAAAATAATATATATTTTTTCTCTTCCCCAAAATAGCACAGGAATGCAAATTGGTACACTATAAGCACTCTTTCTTAAGTAGAGTTAAAACTGATTAATCTGGACAATAGTTAGAGCCCTTGTGATAATTCGTGGTAATTAAAATTTGCAATAATTAGAATTAAGCTGGGATGAATTTTACCTTCCACTAGTTAGGATGTCTTCTATGAAATGAGGGGGTTGGACTCTGGTGGGCTCATAGAGCCAGCTCAAAGAGCCAACTGTTAAATTTTCAGCAAAGTGCAGAAATTGGCAAGTGCTATCAACCGTGGCTTGATTTATCACTGTATTGATTGTCTAAACTTAAGAAGGTGATTGTGAAAATGTTAAAAATGAAAATTAAACTAAAAGTGTGCGCACACACACACACACACACACACACACACACAGAGCTGATTACTAAACATTTACCAGTAAATGCCTGGTAGATGATCTCCTAGTCCCTTTTAGCTTTAAGCTCATCATTCCATGAAAAAATGGATTTTTCCCCTCCTAAGCAAATTAATGACAATTAATCCACTTAAGAGAACAAACTGCTTTTTAGGGTTTTAGTCATTCATTGTGTGAGTATATATATATATGTACATATATATATATTTAATTACAGAAGAGTCTTATTCACTAATAAACAAACTTATCAGGATCTCCATCTGGAAACATGCTAGTAGTTACTTCAAATTATCCTATGTGCTTGAAGGAAATAAAGTTCATTTCTTTAAAAAAATGTAACTTAAAAATGGCACTTCTGGTTATTCATATTACTAAAGTTTTACTATATTTGTAATATTCTGAATTGCTAACTTTGGGATAAAATACTTTGGACACCTTATGAGTGCTGAAGAGATTTTCCATAGGTCTTTTCAGAGTAAAAACTTATAGTAAAAAAAAGATTATTTAAACTAGTAGCTGTTTGATGAACTATTATATTAATAAAAATAAATGCATATCCTACATAGGCCACTTTATTACAGATGGGTTGATTTTAATATATAAAAATATAATAATGTATACTTTGTACTAAAATTCTACTAGACACCATTTAGACTTTCTTTGAAGATAACAGGACCTTGCAGTGCCTCAGGGTCATTGTTAAGAATGTCAGTTATCACTGTAATGGCAAACAGCCAGTGCTATTGGTTGAAAACTAAGACTGGTTGGACACTAAATAAAGTTAATATTTAGCAGAATTAAGAGAAACATTAAAAGCCATATTAGCTTATCCAGATGAAGAAAACATAATCAAGAAGATTATATGCACAATCTGATAATAATGCAGAAGAAATCAACACAAAAAATGACAAGAATTCAGAAGAAATGCAATCAATATTCTTCTCTCCTATCTCAGCACCAACAATGAAACACTCTTCCCTTTGCAAACATTCTGAGAGTTTATTTTGCTTAACTATTTTTCTTTGTTATTACAGAGGGTGGAGGGGGGATGGTAACACGGAAGTGTCTGAGGTGTAAAAAATGAATAGCATCAATAAATTTTTAAAAAAGATCTAACTTTTACAGTGTATGAAATATTATAGCTTGGTTTTTTAATCCTCATAGAATGATGTTTCATTGGGATAGTCATTTTCAGAAGGAAAAGAAACAAAAGTAAACTTTTTGCTCTCCAAAGTCCAAAGTACTGATATTTATTATCTATTCTATTATCTATTATACATCATTATATATTATTATAACTCATTGTATCTATATATTATATGTAGATCATATATCTATTATATATTATAGATAATTATGTATTATAGATAAACATTTTTTTCATGCTTCAACTTTTATAACAAATATATAATTGGACTGAGGAAGTGGGAGGGACAGGTACTTCCTTCAGCCAGTTGATTTTGATTTTTTCCCCCCCTTAGGTTCCCAATAAGAAGGGAAAGAGGAAACAAGTAGGCATAGAATGGGATAGAAGACAAAGTAGAGAACCTATCTATCATCCACCTGAAGGGATTCGGTCTGGTTGCAGAGTCTGCAACCCATATTGTTTGAAAATAAATTATGTGGGGACAGTGAGGTGACTCAGTGGCTGGAGAGCCAAGCGTGGAGATGGAAGGTCCTGGGTTCCATTGTGAGCCTCAGACACTTTCCTAGCTGTGTGACGCTGCATAAGACACTTAACCCCCATTGCCTAGCCCTTATTGCTCTTTTCCCTTGGAACTAACACTTAATAGCAATTCTAAGACAGAAAGGAAGGGCTAAAAAAAAAAAAAAAAGAATGAAAGAAAGAAAAAAAACCGAATTATATATTTTTCTCCATGGGATGGAATTGGAGAGTGTGTGTGTGTGTCAATTTACAGCCAGGTTAACCAGCTTGCTTCTTTCATACTGGTCCAAATTATACTATGTTCCAGAAAGAAGTTCTATACATTTATCATGGTGACCAGCAGACCTTATGTTTAGTATTAGCAAAGGTGAGTGGGGTGATCAGTCCTTTCCACCATCCTGAGTCTGTACTTCATGGAAAAATGTTGTACTCTCTTCATTGTGTAAATAAAGCAAACACACACACACACACACACACACACACACACACACACACACGGCTTCAATTCACTAAGGCATCAGGAATACATGCTCCATGGTCTACTGGTCCTTAATGAAGGTAAGATGTCTTTGTCTCCTCTCCCCCCTTTACCACTCTGCCCCCAGGGATTTCCACAAAAATGGCATTTAAACTCCATGGGAGCAACTTGGGATTGTAGCAAGAACACTAAATCTTAAAGTAGAGAGCTTGGGTTTAAATCCCACCTTCAGTGGTTATTACCTGGGTGACCTTCAGTAAATAATTAACCTGGGAGGGGAGAGGAGGCAGAGATAGATAGAGACAGAGAGAATAGCTGTCATTTATATAGAGCTTTAAGATTTTCAAAGCACTTTACATACATTATCTCATTGGATAACCCTATCAAGTAGTTGCTGTTATAATCCCCATCATACAGATAAGGAAAGTGAGGCTGAGTGGTCAAATGAGTTGTCCAGGGTCACACAGCTAATAAGGGTCCAAGGCAGGATTCAATTGAAGTCTTCCTGATTCTTTGTTCCACCTTCTGATCACTCCTCTGTTCATCAGAATAGCACCTTTCTGTCTACCTCTACCCAAGTAAAGCTGAGGTTGGGTAGGAAGATGTCTCCTAGGTTCCCATGGAATTCCATCTTTTAGCAGATGAGGAACTTAGGAAAGAGAACTCTTACAAGACTGCTGCCTTGTGGATACCCTGAATTATTCTCCTGGCTCTTCCTCATTCAAAAATCTATAGGGTACCAATTATCATTTATATATTGGTAGAGCTAGGAGGCTTAGTGGATGGAAAACTGGGTCTAGAGTCCAGAAAACTCATCACCCTGGATTCAGATCTGACCTCAGACACTTACTAGCTGTGTGACCCTGGGCAAGCCTTAACCCTGTTGACCTCAGTTTTCTTATCTGTAAAATGAGCTGGAAAAGGAGATGGCAAACTACTCCAGTATCTTTGCCAAGAAAACTCCAAAAGGGGTGATGGAAGAGTCAGAAATGAATGAACAACAATCACCAGTTATGAAACATGTTCATACCAGAGATAGCAAGATGCTAAGGGCACACTACATAGAGTGTATGTAGCCTGTGTGGCAGGTGGAAGAGAATTATTAACCTTAACTTAGAAATGAAGAAACTGCAGCACATATTAGTTATGACTTATCTAAGGTCAAACAATTAATAAATGTCACTCTTGGGAATTGAACCCATGTCGTTCCTGAGTTCAATTCCAATGCTTTATCTGATATACCACATTGAAAATTTATTTATTTCTATTATTACTCTATTTTTTGTTATGGAATTCAGGGCAAATAAAATCAACACTATGTTTTAGAAGGAAACAATACATTCATCTATGGATGTGGAAGAGGAAGGAAAACTATGACAAAAGTATAAAACAATAGTCAATGTTTATGTCATTGTGAAAATTACTAGGATGGAGATAGCCCAAAGCTGATTATAATCCCATTCTCCGAACTTTTTCCATTTTCATTAATGAATATAAGCATTTATAAATTAGTTGCCATGATTTAATAGACCCATATAAAGCAAAATAAACTCCCGGGCTTGGCCTCCTTATTTTTATTTTTATTAATTTATTTAAAAAACCCTTACCTTGGAGTTGTTAATTAATCCAACCATTCTGGAGGGCAATTTGGAACTATGCCCAAAGGGCTATAAAATTGTGCATCCCCTTTGATCCTATAATACTCCTGCTAGGTGTATATCCCAAAGAGATCTTTTAAAAAGGGAAAAAGACCTACTAGTACAAACATATTTATAGCAGTTCTTTTTGTGGTGACAAAGAATTGGAAATTAGGATGTCCATCAACTGGGGAATGGCTGAACAAATTGTTGTATATGATCATGAAGGAATTCTATTGTGCTATAAGAAATGGTAAGCAAGATTTCAGAAAGAGCTCAAAAGACCTCCATGAACTGATGCAGAGTGAAATGAGCAGAACCAGGAGAGCGCTATAAAGAGTAACAGCAATATTGTATGATGATCAACTGTGAAAGACTTAGGTACTCATGGCAATATAATGGTCCAGGAAAATTCTGAGGGACTTATGACAAAGAAAGCTATCTACCTCCAGAGTAAGAATTATTGGAGTGAGTTATGATGCAGATCAAAGCATACTATTTCCCATATTAGTTTATGTTTTTATTTTGGAGTTTTGCTGTCCAAATATAAATATAAATATTCTCTTACAACAATGACCAATATGGAAGTATGTTTTGCATGATAATACCTGTATAACTCTGAATTCTTTACCATCTCCTAGAGGGAGGAAGGGATGGAGGGAGATAATTTAGATCTTATAATTTCAGAAATTTCTTGAATTCTTGAAATTTCAGAAAATGTATGTTGAAAATTGTTATTATACATAACTGGGAAAATAAAATTCCTTTGAATAAAAAAAACTTACCTTCATTCTTAGAATCAATATTGTGTATTGGTTCCAAGGTAGAAGAGCAGTAAGGGCTAGGCAACTGACCCAGAGTCATGCAGCTAGGAAGAGTCTGAGTTCAGATTTGAACCCAGGACCTCCTGTCTCTAGGCCTGGCTCTTAATTCATTGTCTCATTACTTTATAGTCCCATTATGTATTTGACTATCCTTTACCTTACATGCCAAGAGAAAGCCAGTGGGAACTATCTGTATTTGGAAATGTACCAACAAAATGCTTTAAAAACTATCACTAAGCATTTTGAGGACACATAGAAGGACTACCAATTTTCAATTGCTTTTATAAAAACTTGTCAATGAACCTCACCGTCATAACTTTGAGCCTAGAGTTTTGATATACCCAGTCTGATCTGCTCACAATTTAACTGCATGGGTTAAAATTATGCTTCAGCTTAAAGTATGTCTCTTCATATCTCTGTTCTTAGATGCCCTACTTAAATTTTGCAGGATGACAGGATCCAAGAACTAGGATGAATCTCAGAGACCATCATTCCCAGCCATATCTGACTAAAACTCCATTCTATATCTCCAGCGATGACAAGTTGAATTTTTATTTGAATACCTCCAATGAGAGAGACCCTATTCTCTCTAGTGGCAGTCCATTCTAGAGTTAGATAACATTAATGGTTAGGAAATTCAAATATTTCCCATAGCTACCCATTTCCCTTATCCTACAAATCTTCTCTTTCCCAGGCTAACCATGCTCATTTCTCTCAACAGATCTTCATATGATGTAGTCTTCCAAACCTTAGATATTTACTGACCATCTGAATATGGGCAAACCACTTGAGCCCTCTGGGCCCGTTTCTTTGGTTGCAAAATGATAAGCTTGGACTAGGTGACCTTGAAGATCCCTTCCAGTTCTAGACTGAAGATGATGATGATGATGAAGTATAACTGAAATTTCAATGTGATTTTAACTGGAGAAAGGAATTTATTACTGTACCTTCTTAAAGAATGTTTTGGATAACTCTATTTTCCTTTGGGAGAGGAAGAGAAATAATTTCAAAAATGTAACTACAATTCATTCCAAGCCCAATTCTAGAGCACCCACAGTATACTTAAAGAGAATTAGCTTCTGAATGTGCTAGTAGTTTCTATGCCAAATGTCCATAGACTATCCAAATAAAAAATCCCATGCATTTTTACCAGCACTGTGACACTAAGGTTCACTGAATAGCAGCAACATCACTATCACTATACTGAACTGTGTAGTTCATGAAATGATTTTGTCTTCATTGCAAAAAAAGAAAAAAAAGCACTAGAAAACAATATCCAGAAAGCCCCATTCATTTCATGGAACTAATATACTGAATATATCATATTTAACTCATGCTCTTTTTCTTTGCTTATAAGCCTTCAACCATCTGAGAAAAAATAAAACGATATTAGGGAACTATGAAAGCTAAAAGCCACTACTTTCATTTTTTTAGAAGGAAAAATAATTTGAAATAAATTCCTGAAATTAAGACAGTTTAAAACAATTAAATCATCACAAAATTTCAAGTACTGTTAAAGACTTGTTTTTGGTCACTTCATTTTAAAAAGTGTTGTTGCTGTTTGTCTTTATATGAGTCATTTTCCACCTCAAACCCAGACTAAACCCTCTCTTGCAACAAAGAAAGACAATTAAATGAAAAATATCCAGTACAGGAACATTCTCTGCCAATGACTGCACTGTTTTATCCTTATGGTCCCTCATACCTTTGCTGTGAGGGAGGCAGGTTTTATTCTCATCACTTTGTTTTGGAAACAGTGCCAGTGAGTGCTCCGAAGAGGTGCCATACCATGAAAGTGACAGTATACTTTTTTCCCTTAAATCTCTACTTTCTGTCTTGGTAGCAACTGGAAGACAGAAGGGCAAAGTCTAAGCAAATGGCAGTTAAGTGACTTGCCCAGGGTCACACAGGTAGGAAGTGTATGAAGCTTTGAACCCAGATCCTCCTGACTCCAGTTGTTCTATTCACTGAACACTGAAGTGCCCCTGACTTAAAGACTAATCCAGAAAAGCCTAAGCTCCAGCAGGTCGTACTATCCTGGAAATCCTGACAGAGTGCCCAAAGACTAGCCTTGTCGAGGTCTGAGAAGCTCATTCGGAAATTTGACCACCAGGTGATGATTTTTTTTTTTTCTGATTATAACAGCTCAGGAAACTGTTTCTTAAGGCATGGAGAGGTTCAAATTTTGTGTTTGTTGCAGAAAGAATTCTTCTGATGAAATCACACCTTTTTGAAGTATGAAAAATAGATCTCATATCTACAAGTAGAAACCCAATACATTGTTACACAGACAATATCAATTTTTAAAAAACCCTTATATTCTATCTTAGTAAGGCTTCTAAGAAGAGCAAGGGCTAGGCAAACAAGGTTATGTGACTTGCCCTGGGTCACACAGCTAGGAAATATCTGAGGCCTGATCCAACATTGATTTTTAATGTCCTGTGGTAATGTGCTAATTGACTGAATCAATAATGCAATGATGAGGGGGTTTTAATTTTAAAAAGTAATAAAGAATTAAAATTTTCTTTTAAAATATTAAAAGTTAATAAAATTGATGTTCCTTTAATGGATACAAAAGTACTGTTGTCTTCTAAGTACCATTATTATTGAGCACTGGCTTTTGGGTTCAGATCCTATCTTTGTCACTTACAATCTCTATAATCTTGAGCAAGTCACTTAGCCTCTCTGGGCCTCAGTTTGACCATCTTCAAAAGATTTGGAGTAGTTGTATTCAAAGATCCCTTCCCATTCCAAATCTGTGATCCTGTGATCTATGAGCTCATGCTACCCCTGCCATTAGAACTCTTCCTTGCAATGAAGGAGCACCATTAAGCCAAGCCACCCACTGATTTCATGTGGTGATGGATTGAGCACCTCCTCTACCTAGAACCATGCTTTATCTTTAGTCATCATCAAGTCATGACCATTAACTCCACCAATCAGAGCTCTGATATCTTTCAGAATTGTTTTATTTTTCTCTTTTTACTTTTTAATCACTTACCTTTTTAGAATCAGTTCTTTCTTGTTATTGTTGTAATTCCACTGGGTTTTATATGTGTCATTGATCAAGACCTATTTCCATATTATTGATATTTGTACAAAGGTGCTCGTTTAGAGTCTACATCCCCAATCATATCCCCATCAACTCATGTGATCAAGCAGTTGTTTTTCTTCTGTGTTTCTGCTCCCACAGTTCTTTCTCTGGATGTGGATAGCATTCTTTCTCACAAGACCCTCAGAATTGTCCTGGATCATTGCATTGCTGCTAATAGAGAAGTCCATTACATTCAATTGTATCACAGTGTATCAGCCTCTGTGTATAATGTTTTCCTGGTTCTGCTCCTTTCACTCTGCATCAGTTCCTGGAGGTCAATCCAGTTCATATGGAATCCCTCCAGTTCATTATTCCTTATAGCACAATAGTATTCCATCAGCAGCAGATACCACAATTTGTTCAGCCATTCCCCAATTGAAGGACATCCCCTCATTTTCCAATTTTTTGCCACCACAAAGAGCACAGCTATAAATATTTTTGTACAAGTCTTTTTCCCTATGATCTCTTTGGGGTATAAACCTTGCAGTGGTATGATTGGATCAAAGGGCAGGTAGTCTTTTAAAGCCCTTTGGGCATAGTTCCAAATTGCCTTCCAGAATGGTTGGATTAACTCACAATTCCATCAGCAATGCATTAGTGTTCCAAATTTGCCACATCCCCTCAAACATTTAGTACTCTCTTTTACTGTCATATTAGCCAATCTGCTAGTTGTGAGGCGGTAGATACCTTAGAATTGTTTTGATTTGCAATTCTCTAATTATAAGAGCTTTAGAACCCTTTTTCATGTGCTTATTAATAGTTTTGATTTCTGGGGAATAGCTTGATTTTTTTTGTACAATTAATTAAGCTCCTTATAAATTTGAGTAATGTTAGGGAGAAATCTTTAAACAGTAAATATGGGTCCAGGTGGGTGTGTGGGAGACAGGAATGACAGGAAGGGGCCCAACAAGTAGGGAGACTGGGTTATAATGGCTGTTTGGATGTCTGTAACAGAAATTGCTGTTGGACTCCAACTGCCACCCAGCATCAACAAGACAGAGCCTAAGGAAGCTGATAAGTAAAGGCAAGAGTTTAATAACACATTCTAATCAGGGACAAACTAATAAAGGATGGGAATAGGGTTTTTCTACACTAACAGACTAAGGGCAGACCACAGGGTCAAGGGAAAGGGACTTAACTACACTCTTCTAAGATCTAAGCAAGACAGGGCCCAAAGAAAGCAGTACTGGAGTCACAAGGGGAAAGTTCCTCCCAATCTGGTTCCAGCCAGGTTTGGTCAGCTTAGCTAAGGACTTGAGGATGGTTTTACTTGGGATCTCATGGCTAATCCAGGGATGGTTTCAGGACGCCAGGAGTCAACTCCACCAGAACAGATGATCCAAGGTATCCAGGTAGGGAGAGAAAGTTTGCAATGCTGTCCACCAGATCACAAACCACTCCCTACTCGGTGCTGCTCTGCAGGTCTGATGTCCTCTGCTGTAAGCCTTTACCTCTCTCCAGGATCCCAGGGAATCTGGATACAACTCCTCTAGCTCTGAGATCTCCCAGGGTCAGCAACAGTTTTTTTCCCAACCCCCACAGAGTCTCTCAGGCACAAGCCACTTCCTCCTTCCCCTGTATTCCATTCAGAATGTCCATGACCTCCAGCTAAGGCTTTTCTTAGCCTGCTTACACACCTACTTTTAAACTTATGCCTATTACAGTAATTAGACCTTTGTCAGAGGTTTTTGTTATAAAGATTTTTTCCCAATTTGTTACTTCCCTTCTAATTTTGATTGCATTGGCTTTGCTTGTACAAAACCTTTTTAATTTTATATAATCAAAATTATTCATTTTATACTTTGCAATATTCTCTATTTTTTGCTTGGTTTTAAAATCTTTATCCTTTATTGGATTAGGGACTCAATGATTGGTCTCATACCTTCTATTGCTTCCTTAGTAAAGGGATATTGAGGCACACAGGGAACTGGTCCTTCCTTTGTCCTCACCTTGACTGGATTAGCTGATTTCAACAATACAACATCTGTGGATGATTTTGACCGCAAGTCCTTAAGTATATTCTCAGGTATTGGATAGATAGTGCCCAAGTCATCCTCTGTACTGTTGGAATCTAAGAAAAGCAATGCAAAGGCCTTCAAAGATTCCTCTGGGAGGTGTAAAGAAATATCACCAGTTTTAGTACATTGGATAGCAGCCCTTAATTTACACAGCAAATCCCTTCCTAAAAGATTCATGGGATATCCTGGCATATAAAGGAATGTGTGCCCTACAGATAAAGGTCCAAGAGTTATCATTTATGGTTGTAATTTAGCTATTTTTTGAGTTATGCCTGCAGCACCAACCACATCCATTGTACCAACAGCTCTACAATTCTCAGGAAAACTTTGCAAAACTGATATACTGGGGGGCAGCTGGGTAGCTCAGTGGATTGAGAGCCAGGCCTAGAGACAGGAGGTCCTAGGTTCAAATCAGGCCTCAGACACTTCCCAGCTGTGTGACCCTGGGCAAGTCACTTGACCCCCATTGCCTACCCTTGCCAATCTTCCACCTATAAGTCAATACACAGAAGTTAAGGGTTTAAAATAAAAAAAAAACTGATATACTGGCTCCCATATCAACCAGAAGATCATAAATCTGGTCTCCAATAGTAATAGACACATATGGATCTATGCTTTTGGGAGGTTGAAAAGTTTTCAACACAGGGGCCAAAACAGTAACATCAGAATAAAGCTCAGCTATTTCCTGTCCATCCAAGTTAACATCGTCTCAAGTTACAGAATTTTCCCAGGATTTGCATCTTTGGTCCTTTTCATCTCTATTCTGGTATCATTGTCTTTATTTACAATCAAACGATCTTTAATCAAATCACAATTTCCATTATTTTCCTTAATTACACAATTACTAGAACTTCCAACACAATTTACACCACTATTTTTCTTTTTCTCACAATTATTTACAACACTAATCAAATTATTATCAACACCAAGTAAATCATTATCAATTTTAGTCAAATTATTACAAACAGTAGTTAAATCACTACTAACAGTGGGTAAAGTACTATTAATAGTAGATAAATTACCAGTACCATCAATAACACCACCTAATTTAGTTAAGTTAGCACTAGCACCAATTAAAGTATCATTAATTCCCTTTAAATTATCATTTACATTGATTAAATTATCACTGATTCCATTTAAATTAGCATTAATACTGATCAAATAATCACCATTATTAATTAAGTCCTTATTACCACCAATTAAATCTTTATTAACACCAACTGCACCACTACTATTATCCACAATCACATTATCATTAATACATACAATTTCATCAATATTCACTTTATTCCCATTTATTTGATTAATTAATTCTGAATTTTGAGCACATCTTCATAATGAAGCTGTCCCTCCATTCTGATTACCATGATTCATATTCCCTGTAACAACCTGGCTATACTTCAGTCTCTCACCAGTTTTTATGTAATTTTGCATTGTGTTCATATTCGGGGCTTATATCCCTTGGCAACAAGCATTTTGACATACAAAACTATTCTGTTGACCAAAACCATAATTATTACTGTTGTTACCATACCAGTTATTTCCCCTTTTGTTGTTATTGTTGTAGCCATAATTTCTATTGTTTTTCTGCCTGTCAAATTGACCCTTAAACCTACATTCCTTCACAAAATATCCAATCTGGTTGCATAAAAAACATCTTTTAGGCCTTTGACAAAATACAGCATCCATTTCTATTGAAAACATTGAAAAGTATAGGAATAGAAGGACCATTCCTAAAAATAATAAACAGTATATACCTAAAACCATCAACAAGCATTATATGCAATGGGGATAAATTAGAAGCCTTCCCAATAAGATCAGGAGTGAAACAAGGATGCCTATTATCACCTCTATTATTCAACATAGTACTAGAAACACTAGCAATAGCAATTAGAGAAGAAAAAGAAATTGAAGGTATCAAAATAGGCAATGAGGAGACTAAGCTATCACTCTTTGCAGATGATATGATGGTCTACTTAAAAAATCCTAGAGAATCAACTAAGA
>NC_058135.1:134674920-134710759 GCF_016433145.1 Gracilinanus agilis
CTCTCCCCCTCCCCCCTCCCCGTCTTTCCCTCCCTTTTTTGTACTCCCCACCTCACTCCCCTCCTTGGTTTTTCCCTCTTGACTTCCCTGTAGTCAAAATATGGCATTTGATACCTCAATGGATCTAGATGCTCTTCCCTCTCAGAATTGATTCCACTGAGAGTAAGGTTTGAGTACTACCTGTTAGCACTCTCTTCCTCTCCTCCTTATAATAGTATTCTTCCCCTCCCCCTCCCATGCACCTTTTTTTGTTTTATAGATTATCTTATTTTTCTTATTCCTTCAAGTTTCTCGTGGTGTGTCTTCTATTCTGCCTCCCTTTTTTCTTTTTTTGCATATCATCTTAAACCACTTAGTACCCTGTGAAAGGGAATTCTTGGTTCTCTGTGAGTTCACACCTTTCTTGATGCTAGGTGAGAACAATCCAGAAACTTAAGAGTTCACACACTCAGAAAGGTGTAGTTCCAAAGGTGAGAACTCAGACAATTTGAAAACTGTGATTGGTCCCCATGTAAAGGGGAAGGGACAGGAAACCACCATAAAAGCCATGAAAATCCTTGAGCAGAGTAGGCTGGTGAAGGTCTGGTGAAGGAGGCTAGTAGAGAGTAAACTCCAAGAAGAGAGTCACTCCAAAGAGAGAGTCAACTCCAAGAGGAGAGTCACTCCAAGAAGGAAGTAGGCTTCAAGAAGAAGGTCAGCTCAAAGAAGAAAATAGGCCTCAGGAGTCACCTTTAGCTCCAGTCATTGTCTTGGGTGAGTGGATAGCTGGTTTTCCCTTTCTGTCTTCTGGAGATAGTTTAATTCTTATTGAAAGTTAACAAGTTCTGGCTGAGCCAAGCACTGGAGCAATATTTAGTTGGATAGGTTAATGTCTTTTTCTATCCTTTTGTACTTCTCTACTTTCACCTCTTTCATAAATAAAAGATTTATAATTTTCATATATATAGCCAAACCATTAATTTTAACACTTACAACCCCAACCTCTTCCCTTGAATAATTCTTCTAACTACTATAATAGTGAATATAATTTTTGAGAGTTACAAATAACATTTTTCCATATAGGAATATAAATAGTTTGACCTTATTGAAACACTTAAAGAAAAAAAAATTCCCCTCTCTTTCTTATTTGCCTTTACCTTTTTTTTAAAACTCTTACCTTCTGTCTTGGAACCAATATTGGTTCCAAAACAGATGAGTGGTAAGGGTTAGGCAATGGTGGTTAAGTGACTTGCCCAGGGTCACACAGCTATGAAGTGCCTGAGGCCGGATTTGAACCTAGGACCTTATGTCTCTAAGCCTGGCTCTAAATCCACTGAGCCACCCAGCTGCTCCCCTTATTTACCTTTTCATGTTTCTCTTGATCTTTGTATTTGGATATCAAATTTTCCATTTAGTTCTGGTCTTTTCTTTACAAATATTTGGAAATCTTTTATTTTTAGTCAATTTTGATGGGTAGATGATTCTTGCTTGTAGACCCAATTCTCTTGCCTTTCTGAGTATCATATTCTAAGCCTTGCAGTCCTTTAGTGTGGAGATTGCCAGATCCTGCATAATCCTGATTGGTGCTCCATGATATCTGAATTATCTCTTTTTGGCTTCTTGAAATATTTTCTCCTTAGCATGGAAGCAATTGAATTTGACAGTTACTTTTCCTGGGGATTGTCTTTTGAGGATTTAATGTAGAGGGTGATCTATGAACTCTTTCAATATCTATTTTGCCCTCTTGTTGAAGAATATCAGGGCAGTTTTCTTGGATAATTTCTTGTATTATGATGTCAAGGCCATGACAATCAAATCTAATGACTTGTTTAGGGATTCACAATTTGATTGTTGATGTGATTTAAAATAATAGCAACAGCACACAATGAGTTCCCAAGCCATAAATCAATTGTAGTTACATAGAATTTTTTTCCAAAAAAAAAGACTCCTGTAATATCAAAACCATTCTGACATGTTTATCAGGTTAATCCCTGTACTCTTATAATTTGTTTGACACCTCTTCTGTATCCCTGGAGAAAAGGCTTGGACCAAGTCAGGAATAACATAAGCCCAACTATTAAGGAATTAAGGTGCTGAGATTTTTTTTGAGGTAACCACAACTTAAACTAGCTATAGCCTCCCAAAGCTTTCCCTGAGTAGGCAGATGTCAAAGTCAATTTCTCAAATTCAAAGAGGTTTTTTTTCTTCAGTGAGATTGGGATGTGAGCATTAGCCTAGATTCCTCTACCACATTCCCAACACACACACACACACACACACACACACACACACAAACACACACACACACACACACACACACACACACACACACACACACACCTCCTCCATCACCCAAAAGAATAGAATGGTTATTACTTTTAGACCTCCTGGGTATTATGAGTAAGTAGTGATGCTTTTTTCTCAGGTAAACCTGCAGACGAGCCTGGGTCACTCATTTGGTTGCCTATTTTCTATTTTCAGGAAACTATGCCCTTTAAAGATGCCTTGAGCAGATGAATTCTTTTGTATTATAGCCTCAGAGCACCTTTACCTGGCCTATTCTCCCTTTAAAAATGTCTATAATGTGACAGTGGGGGGAAGGAGAACATCTTCTTGTCCTAGAGTGCCCTGGGAAGCATTTTCCATTGTATCTGTGTGCATCACTGGGGAGTCCAATCGACATGAGAACTGTGGCTGCAGGCAGATTCCTGCTCAATCATGCTGCCATCTCAGATTATTTTAGCTTCATTATGCCTGAAGAGAATTTCTTCACAAGTGTGTGAACATGACATTTCCTATCAGAGTGAGGAGCTTCCTCCTAAGTTAAAAACTGGTCAGGGAAATTATTCACTCAAAAGAGCAGATAGACCATAAACAAACAAACCCAGATCCCCACAATCTCACATTTTTTCCTTAAAAATCATTTTATTTATTTTTATTTTTAAACTTTTTTCCCATGGTTCCATGATTCTTGTTGTCTCCCTCCCTCCTCCCAGAGTTGACAAGCAGTTTCACTGGGTTGTACAGATATTATTACTCAAATCCTATTTCCGTATTATTCATTTTTGTAATAGAGTTATCTTTAAAAATTATTTTAGAACAAAACCAATTTTGTTCAGGGAACTACTGAACACCCAGAGGAAATCCTTTATAAACACATACGTTTTCTTACTTCAAGAGATTTTCACAGAGCTTTCACAGAAGAGGCAACATGGCTGGATTGAAAACCAGATAAACCCTAGACTGAGTTATACCCCTGACAAATGCTGCCTGTGTGATCATCAGCAAATTGTTCCCCTTCCCAACATTCCTGGAAGCTCTCTTACTACAAGTTACAGATGACTTGCTGATCTACTTCAAGGGGGGGGGGTACTTCCCATACCTGGAGATCTCTATCCAGTTAATATTACCTTTAAAAAGTAAACTTTACAATTGTACAAAAAAATCAAGCCATCTTCCAATTGATAAGTGACATGAATAGGCAATTTTCAGATAAAGAAACCAAAACTATCAATAAGCACATGGAAAGGTGTTCTAAATCTCTTATAATTAGATAAATGCAAATCAAAACAATTCTGAGGTACTACCTCACACTTAGCAGATTGGCTAATATGACAGCAAAGGAAAGTAATAAATGTTGGAGGGGATGTGGCAAAATTGGGACACTAATTTATTGCTTGTGGAGTTGTGAATTGATCCAACCATTCTGAATGGCAATTTGGAACTATGCCCAAAGGGTTTTAAAAGACTGCCTGCTCTTTGATCCAGCCATACCACTGCTGAGTTTGTACCCCAAAGTGATAATAGGGGAAAATATGTATACAAAAATATTCATAGCCGCACTCTTTGTGGTGGCAAAAAATTGGAAAATGAGGGGATGTCCTTCAATTGGGGAATGACTGAACAAGTTGTGCTATCTGCTGATGATGGAATACTATTGTGCTAAAAGGAATAATAAATTGGAGGAATTCCATGTGAACTGGAATGACCTTCAGGAATTGATGCAGAGTGAAAGGAGCAGAACCAGGAGAACATTATACACAGAGACTGATATACTGTGGTACAATAAAATGTAATGGACTTCTCTGCTAGCAGCAATGCAATGACTCAGAGTAATTCCGAGGGTCTTATGAGAAAGAACGCTAGCCACACTCAGAGAAAGAACTGTGGGAGCCAAAACACAGAAGAAAACAACTGCTTGATCACATGGTTCGATGGGGATATGATTGTGGATGTAGACTCTAAATGAACACTCTATTCCAAATATTAATAATATAGAAGTAGGTCTTGATCAATGATACATATAAAACCAAGTGGAGTTGCTTGTTGGCTACAGGAGTGGACTGGGAGGAGGGGAGGGAAAGAACATGAATCATGTAACCATGGAAAAATATTTTAAAATAATTAATTAAATAAACTTAAAAAAAAAGTAAACTTAAAAAAAATTCCTAACAAATGATTGCTCTCCAGACTCCATGGTTCTGTGATCTCATTTATTTTAGTGGTTTTAGTCACAATTTTCCATTTCCTGCTTCTCCTTAAATCTCAGTTTCCTATTTCCTCCTAACTCAGTATTAATTGGAAGCAGATCAGTGTATGTTTTACTTTTTGTTTTGCTTTGTTTTTAGTCAGAACAAAGAATTGGCTAGCATCAGGAATGCTGGTGCTTGGATGTTACTCATGTATCCAGGTACCTCTGTCCTGTGTTTTTATTTAATTCATGGAAACATATGCTTAAGATATGAGCGAGTCATGATTTTATCCTTCACCTCATACCCTGTATGTCTCTTTGAAGCCCAGGGAGGCGCAAATTAATAATTCTTCTGCATGAAGAGAAAAGTACCCCAGCTTTGGGCTTCCCTCCCTCCCTCCATCCAAACATTCAACTCCTCTAGGACCAGAGAGAGAGAGAATAATACTTTGTCAGTCATGGGCAGGCTGGAACTAGCTTAGTACTCTAAATCCCTGTTGAGAAAGAAGTAAAGCGGCATTTACCTTTCAGAGACAGACTGCATCTGACCTGAAAATCTGAAATCCCAAAGGGCCTGGCAAGGAGCCATGTGCATTCTAAGCATCACTAACCATATTGAAGAATAACTTTTGCTTCCCATTTTCCCTTTGTTCCTAATAGCCAGGAGGTCCCTAAATTATAAAAATTCCCTTCTCTAAATAGCTCCTAAGACACACACAGCTTGAAATAGTGGTTAGGAAACCAGTCTTAAAGCCAGGAGGACCTGGGTTTGAATCCTATCTTTCATTCCTACTAGCTATGTGACCTTGGCAAGTGACTCATGCACTCAGTCACCAAATAATCCTCTAAGATGACAAGACTTCTAGTGCCTTCCCTCTGAAATTCTTATATTATATGTATCTTGCATTTGCTATTTTTTTTGCATGTTATCTACTCCATTAGAATATGAGCTCCTTGAGAACAGGGACCATATTTTTGCTTGTAAGTGCTTAATAAATGCTGACTGATTATTGACTGAAAAAGTGCTGACCTGCCTTGGTAGGGAGAATTTCTTTATCTGAGAATTCCTTATATCAATGAAATCAGAGGTCTAAACTTTGTCCCTAAATAGCTCACAGGTTTGTCTCCCTTTCCTTTTCCTTTTTTAAAAAACTCTTATCTTCTACCTTAGAATTAATACGGTGTATTGTTTCCAAGGCAGAAGAGTGGTAAGGGCTAGGAAACTGAGGTCAAAAGCCTTACCAGGGTCATACAGGTAGAAAGCATCTGAGGCCAAATTTGAACCTTGGATTGGTCTTCCTTTTCATTACTATCAAAAAAGGAGTTTGTTTGGGGGGCTCTGATGATCCCTAATGCTGGTCTTTGACCATATTTTCTTCCAGACTTCTTCCCTTTGAATTCTTGCTCTTTTGGTTGACCTTAAACACTCAGTGCTAAAATAAATTTTTTTCCAAAGTCACTCCTAGGGTACTTTGCTACTTCTATGGCTCCATCTGCTCTTCAATGTGGGCAATCTTTCTATCCCTGCAGACTGCCACCCATCCATGACCTTTTATTCTTTGTGGGTTTTATCATATAGGATCACAGATTTTAACTGGAAGGAACTCTTAGAGGACATCTAGTCCAATCTTCTCTTTTACAGCTGAAGAAATTGAGACCCAGAAAAATTAAGTAATTTTCCTAAAATCATACAGGTAATAAATAGTAGACCTAGAATTCAAACTTCCTCTTGTTCATTTAGTTCAGTGATTTTGAAAGTGGGCGCTACTGCCCCCTGGTGGGTGCTGCATCGATCCAGGGAAGTGGTGATGGCCACAGGTGCATTTATCTTTCCTATTAATTGCTATTAAAAAAAAATTCCAGGGGACTAAGTAATATTTTTTCTGGAAAGGGGGCAGTAGACCAAAAAAGTTTGGGAACCACTGATTTAGTCCTTCTGCTTCTAATCTATTATATATAATATATAATCTTTTTCTGAGTTTGTATCACATTCATTTTCTGGTTATACCCCATTCTCATTCCATCCCTAGAACTGAAAACATCCTTGTCACAAAGGATAGAAGTTAAGGAAAACCAGCAGATACAGAGTCCACATTTAAGAGTGTCTGCAACATTTACCCTAAGCTTCCCTGATTCTTTGATCAGAGGATAGAGGTGCACTTCTTCATTATCTCTTTTCGGATTTTCCAAATGTATTGTGGGCCTTCCCCGATGTCTACCTTTGGATCACCTGCCATTTAAAATCTCCTAAGGATTGACTGACTTCCTGGTTAAGATGGTGGCAGAGTAAAAAGCAGCTGCTTAATCTCTCCTAATGGAAACATACAGGACTCCTCAAGAAGACATAAAAACAAATCCAGAGGAACAAAGGGATGCAGGGTGCAGCATTGGAGGTACGTGGAATCGAGGCATTTCCAAGCTATAAAGGGGTGAAACAGCTCTCACTAAAACGCAAGCTGAGCAACCCCCTTCCCCACCCCACCCCACCTACAGTGCCAAAGCCAGCGCAAAAGAGTTAGAGCAAGTTTGGGGCACCCATTAAGTCCTTGGCAGCTACCTGGGGTCACCAGGGCCTGCTCCTGAGAGCAGTAAGACTTAAGAACCCCAAGAAGCTAAAGAACACTCGGATAATGTGGGTGCAGATGCAAGCGCAGACACTGATTCTGAGTGTAGGCGCAGACCTTGAGTGGGGACCTGGTGCAGGCAGTGCAGGACTGTGGAAGCAGCACCCTGAGACTGTTGAAGGAACCTCAGGCAGAGGAACAAGTAAGGGGACCACCAGGAGGCTTGACCCTAAGAACAACTAGACCTGAGACCTCAGGAGCCTAAAGAGCACAGACAGACCCAGAGCGTGAGGATAAACCTGAGAGGGCACAGGGCTAACAATGGCAAGCCAGAGACAAGAACCCCAAAAGAGAAAGATCATCAAGAAGAAATCTGTAACATTCGACAACTTTTACACAGATAAAATCCAAACAACAGAGCAAACAGCAGAGGAGAACAAACAAATAATCATATCCAAACATTCCCAAAATAATGAAAACTGGCCACAAGCTATTGAAGAGTTCAAATCTGAGATGATGAGAAAGATGGAAGAGATTTGGTGAGAGAAGTGGGAAATAGCTCAAAAGGAAATTAACAGATTAGAAGACAGAAACTCCCAATTGGAGAAAGATGCCCCAAAATCAAATGAAATGGTAAGCAAATTGGAAACCAAAATCTGGCAAGAAAATAACAGTTTAAAAGGCAGAATTTCACAATTAAAATCTCCTAAGACCACAGAATGCCATAACTCATGACTCTACAGAGATGACTTCTTCCTCAGAAAGTCTAGAGAAAAGTCAACCTGTTATTGGCTTCTAACATCTTCACCGTTAGGCCCTCTTCAAATGCCCCTTACTGACCACTATTCCTTTGCCCATTGTCTCTGATGCAGTTGTGTGAATCTTTTTACTATTTGCTCCATCAACCTTTGGTATTTTCATAGCACATTAGGCATGTCTAAAAACAATCTCTTTTCTCCCTATCGTCTCTTCTCATCTCTTCTATCTTTTCAAAGTTAGCTAGACACTTGCCCTTTGAGTTTCAGGAAATGCCCAGTGACTTGGCCTGATTGGTTCTTTTCATGAATGACCAGCTCAACAATAGAAGAAGGGCTCATCCCTGCACTTGTGGATGTATTATGGAAGCAGTGAGACATTGAGGCCATTGAGGCCAAGGTTGTGGGTCAGATTCTGGTGTAATCCAATTTTATTTTGCTTTGTTTCATAGTCAAAGATTGCTCCCCTCACCACAATAAGATGTTCTGCAAATGTGTGATACTGATCACAAGAAGTTCTGCCTGAGAGTGTAGATGGTACAAGACTAACCCATCACTACTACTGGGAAGTAATTTCAAAAATATGTTCTCCTGATAATAATAACTAACATGCACATAGTACTATAGGATTTGAAAAGTGCTTTTAATATATTATTTTTTCATTTGATATTCTCAAAAATTTTTTGAAGTAGGGACTATAATCCCCATTTTAAAGATAAGGAAATTGAGGTTCAGAAACTTTCCTTGAAAGGCACCTAGGAAGCTCAGTAGAGAGAGTATCATATCTGAAAATAGAAGGTTCTGAGTTCAAATCTGGACTTAGACACTTCCCAGTTGTGTGACTTGGGGCAAGTCACTTAACCCTAATTGCCTAACCCTTAGGATTGATTCTAAGACAAAAGGTAAGTTTTTTGTTGTTGTTGTTGTTTTTAAGAAAGAAACTTATCTCATATCACCCAGCTGGCAAATGTCTAAAGTGAGATTTGAACCTAAGTCTTCCTGACTCTATATTCAACATCTATCCATCACGCAACACTGTTTTTTATAAAGACTAGATCAGTAGCATATGAAGTACTTCATTCTCCCAGGATTAGTGTGGTCCATTGTATTTGTCTCTTTGTGAGTTAAAAATTGGCCTCAGAGATTAGTTGTAGCATCCTGGGCAAATCACTTATCCCTTTTTGCCTCAGTTTCCTTATCTGTAAAATGAGTTGGAGAAAGAAATGGCAACCACTGCAGGATCTTCACCAAGAAATGGGGTCAAGAAACAAAGAGTTAGGCATGACTGAAAGTGACTGAACGTTTGTCTCTTTCATCTGTAAATGGCATTAGGGCAAAGATTATCTTATTAAACATACCCAGAACATCTTGGATGATGCCATGACCCAGAAGTCAAAGCTGCTCAATTATGTGTTGAGATTAATGTATCTTTTTTGTTAAACCCTTACCTTCTGTTTTAGAATAGATAATAAGGATTGGTTCAAAGGCAGAAGAGGGATAAGGGCTAGGCAATGGGGATTAAGTGACTTTCCCAGGGTGTCACAGTTAGGAAGAATCTGAGGTCAAATTTGAACCCAGGACCTCCTGTCTCTATCCACTCAGCCACTCAGCTGCCCTGATTAATATATCTTTGATACAGATTCATAAATTATTGAACTACTTTTTCCACCTTGTTGGAATGAGGCTGGCAGCTGGACCTGCCAGAGGCAGGAGTTGAGAGTCTTTCATGGTCACCCTAAAATTTCCAAGGCCAGTGAGATAGAAGGAGTCAGAGCTGGGAGGTTCCTGCACAGAAAGTAACCAAAATCAGACTTTGAACTCTGAGCAAAAAGATGCTCTCTGTGTATTAGATTCAAAACCGGGATAATGGCAGAATGTGGATTCCACTTGGAGTTCCCACAGTTTATTAAACAGTGCCCGGATTGTATAGGGATACCCTGCCTTCCTGTCTCTCCTAGCTTGGCTGCCGGTGGCTATCTCCTAGCAATGCTCTTTAAGGGAAAGAGCTGTCCCAACAGCCAAGTGGACATGCCTTAATTCTATTAGCAATTGGTGCCTGAACATAAGATTTTGAGCTAGAATAGACCCAGCTAATCTAATCTCCTTGACATACAGATGAAGCCCAATTAGGAGAAATGACTTGTCTAGGATCACCAATTAGAATCAGTAGGGATGGGATCTGAATCCAGTCCTTTTGACTTCAAATCCAGCTCTCTATTTTTTTTTCTAGCTTTCTTCAAACTGTTGTCAACTGTTAGAATATATTTTGTCCAAATCCAATCCCAGTTCCACTTGAATCCCTAATATTCATTGATTCTAGCTCCATGCATTTTTTCCTTTAAAGGAAAACAGTAATTTATACCTTTTTTGTCACTACCCGGTGTACTTTTTACAAGTACAAATTCTTCCATATAGCAGACAGGATGTACACAAATGGAAAGGAACATAAGGCTTTTGTTCAGTTACATCTTTGCCTTTTGAATGTTTTTTTTTTCAAAATTTCTTTTTTATTTTAAACCCTTAACTTCTGTGTATTAACTTATAGGTGGAAGAGTGATAAGGGTAGGCAATGGGGGTCAAGTGACTTGCCCAGGGTCACACAGCTGGGACGTGTCTAAGGCCGGATTTGAACCTAGGACCTCCCGTCTCTAGGCATGGCTTTCAATCCCCTGAGCTACCCAGCTGCCCTTTTGAATGGTTTTTATGGAGTAGATATTGTCAGAACAACTAGGTGGCTCAGTGAGTCATGCCTGGAAATGGCACATCCTGGGTTCTAATCTTGCCTCAGACACTTCCTAGCTGTGGGACTCTGGGCAAGTTACTTCACCCCCATTGCCCACCCCTTACCACTCTTCTGCCTTAGACCCAATACCTAGTATCAATTCTAAGACAGAAGGAAAGGGTTTGGGAACAAAGAATAGATTTTTGTCCACATATAAAGGGACAGATGTGTATCTAGAAGCCTACAGGATAATGCATATTATTTATTTCATAGCCAGGTTAGCAATCCATTCCATGAAGAAGAGCATGGGCTTTCAACTTTCTTCTGTCTCAGGAGTCAGAACTGACCACTCGAAAATGACTGAAAAAAAACCTTAAAGAACCTTTCCCATTTTTTTTAAAAAGACTATCCTAACCATGGTCTTGTACATCTAATCAATGGTTTTCTTTATTTTTTTCTTTAAAAATTCTTTTTCTTTAAAAATTTCTTTAAAGATATTTTTTGGTGCTTTGAATTTTTAAAAAATTATGGTCACTTTCTAGTATCCACCCTGCTAACTCTATAAAGAACCTTATCTTTCAACCAAGAGAAACAATAAAGAAAAATAAATACATTAACCATGTCTGACTTACAAACTTACAAGACATTTCACATGTGTAACCTAAGTGATGGGGAATAAGTTTAGTCATTAGTCCTCTGGAATCAAGATTTGTCTAAATTCTGATTTCCTTTAATGTTGCTTTCCTTCTAATTGTTGTGGTCATTATGTATATTGTTTTCTTGGTTCTTTTTTCTTTGCCCTGTATCTGTTCATACAAGTCTTCCTAAGTTTTTCTATGGCATATTTGTTCTTCCTAGGTGCAATAATATTCTATTACATCTATACACTATAATTTGTTCAGGTATTACCTTTTGTTTTTATTTACCAACTTTGATAACGCAAAAAAGGAATATTAAGAATTTTTTAAAAGTGAAATGAATCACAAATTTAGAGTTGGAAGGAAACTTGGAGTCTGTTCAAGTCCAACCTCTACACATGACAGATGAGAAAATGGAAGTCAAAGAAGTTAAGTGACTTGTCCAACATTACAAAGGTAGTAAATGTCAAGGGAAAGATTCAAACTAAATTTCTTGGACTTGTGCCAGCATGCTTTCTACTATACCACTTCTAGGTAGTCCAGTTGGACCTAAAGTCAGGAAAATATGAATTCAAATATTGCCTTGAATATTTACTAGATATGTGGCCACGAACAAGTTGTTTAACATCCACATATCTCAGATTTCTTATCTGTAAAATGGAAAATAATAGTTCCTAGCTCCCCTGTCTATTGTGAGGATAACATGATACAATATTTACAAAGTACTTTGCAAACCTTAAAATGTGATATGAATATTAGCTACCATTTATTATTACCTAGTTCTATAAAAGGAGCATTTAGATACAATGGACTTACATACAGAAAGAGAAAATGTCTTTCCTGTTTGGAATCAAGTAGAATTAGTCATTATTTTCTCTTTTATCCCCTTTGGCAAATATTAATGAAAAACAATCTTCCTCTCAGCAGTTTTTAAAATAAATGATTCCAAACATATTCTTGAAGTAATTTCCTGTTTCATCTTAAGAAATGCAGACTATGAGGTGGGGACAGAGAGACATTCCTGGCTTCAGGGTAAATGGTGTTTATGTAAGGTCTTGTCTAAAATATTACTTAGGACAACTCAGAAGAATGCAAACATAAGATCAGACCTAGAATTGGAAGGGATCTTAACAGTTAAGGGGTCTAATCCTCTTATTTTACATATGAGGAAACTACGCCTCAGAGAGAAGAAGGACTTGGCCAGGATCAGGTTCTCTGATTCCAAATCGAGACTTCTTTCCAATCAATCAATATTTATTAATCTCCTATTCTGTACCAGGCACTGTGCTAAGCTCTGGGGCTATAAAATAAGTACTAGACAGTCCCTGCCCATAAGGAGTTTATAATCTAATGGGGGAGGTAACATACAAACAAATATATACGAAGTGATGTATAAACATAAATAGGAAATAAAATATGATAAGCAGGAAATAATTAACAGAGGGAAGGCACTGAAACTTTCAGTAAAAGAAGAGATTTTTTAATTAGACATTTATTAATATTCGTTTTTAATCTGTTTACATACTTCATGCCCCTACTTTCCCTTTCACCCCCTGCTGTCCCTCCACCCATGGCCAACGCACATTTCCACTGGTTGTAACATGTGTCCTTGTTCAGGGTCTATTTCCCATTCATGTCCGCCTCAGTCCATGCATTCAAGCAATTGTTTATCTTATATGTTTCCTCTCCTGCAGTCCTTCCTCTGAATGTGGGTAGCATCTTTACCATAAATCCCTCAGAGCTGTCTTGTGTCATTGCAGTGCTGCTGGTACAGGAGCCCATTACATTGATTTTACCATAGTATATCAGTCTCTGTGTACAATGTTCTTCTGGCTCTGCTCCTTTCGCTCTGCATCAGTTCCCGGAGGTCTCTCCAGTTCGCCTGGAACTCCTCCAGTTTATTATTCCTTTTAGCACAATAGTATTCCATCACCCGCATATACCACAATTTGTTCAGCCATTCCCCAATTGAAGGACATCCCCTCCTTTTCCAGTTTTTTGCCACTACAAAAAGCACAGCTATAAATAAAAAGAAGAGATTTTAATCGTTATTTAAAGGAAGCCAAGAAGGTCAATAGTTGGAGCTCAGGAGAGTTTCAGATATGGCAGACAGCTGAAGAAAGTGGCCAGAGCTTTTATATTTACCTGCCCAGAAGGAGTGTCTTGTTCTTGTTGGGACAGCTAGAAGACCGGTGTCATTGGATCAAAGAGTAAGGTATAAGAAAATTGGAAAGGCAGGAGGGGGCTAGGATATATAGGAATGTCAAACACAGCATTTTATTCTGGCTCCTGGAGGCAGTAGGAAGCCAATGGAGTTTACTGAGGAGGGGGTGATGACGTGGTTGGACATAAACTTTAGGAAAATCACTTTAGTGACTAAATGAAGAAAAGATTGGAGTAGGGAGAGACCTGAGGCAGGCAAAGGCAACAGCAGCTATTGCACTAATGCAGGTGTGAGGTGATGAGGACCAGCACTGGTGTAATACATTCCATTGCCTTCATTTCAAAGACTCCAGTGGGAGTGATCTGGATGTTTCCTCCCATGATGTAGATCACAACCTCTTCATGCCTACCTAACCTCTTGTCCATGTTCTTCCATAAGGTTACCACAGAGGATGCTTCCAACATGGCAGGGATCTCACTTGTGTTCTTTTGATATCATAAGGATATCAGTGGAGCACAAGGATTGTCCATCACTTTATTCTTCCCTCTCATCCTGTCCATCAAAATTATACAAGAAGATATAACAGCTAAACTTGTCCCATCAGTCAATCACCAGGCATTTATTAAGCAATTACTGTATTTCTGGTGCTTTCCTGAGCACTAGGTACACAAAGGAAAACCACAAATGGTTCCCCCAGAGGATCTTATATTTTAATGGGTGAGATAACACATGCATCAAAAGATATATACAAGATAAATGCAGAGTGGATGGAAAACAGCCTTAGAGGGAAAGGCATTGGCCATTGGGATAAAGAAAGTCCCCTTTTGGGAAGTGATGCTTCAGCTGAGTCTTAAGAGAAACCAGAGATTCTACAAGGTGAAGGCGAAAAGGGGGGGGCATTCTAAGCAGAAAAGACTGGTAGTGAAAGGCACAGAGAGGGGAGATGGATGACATGCACGAGAAAAAGCAAATAGGTTGGGCCACCTGGGATATGTGAAGGAAAGAAGGAAACAAGCACTGATGATGCATCTACTACGTGCTGGGCACTGTGCTAAGTCCCTTACAAGTATGATCTCATTTCATCCTGAGAGGTAGATCCTTTTCTTATTTACACGATGAAGAAACTGAGGCAGAGAGAGGTTAAATGATTTGGCCAGGGTCATACAACAGCATCTCTGGCCACATTTGAACTCAGGTCTCATTGATTCCAGAACCAGCACTCTGTCCACTGGATCACTTACCTGCCTCCTTAAAGGGAGTAATATTTCCTAAAACTGGAAACACAGGAAAGGGCTAGGTGTGAAGAGCTTTGCATGTCGAACAGAGGGAATTATATATATATATATTTATTCTTTTCTTTTTTTTTATTTAGAATATTTTCCCATGGTTACATGATTGATGTTCTTTCCCTCTCCCCCAAATCTGCTCTACCCCACTACTGTAGGCTACGCACAATTCCACTGGGTTTTACATGTAGTATTGATTAAGATCTATTTCCATATTATTGATAGTTGCACTAGGGTGATCGTTTAGTGTCTACATCTCCAATATATCTCCAATAGCCTATGTGTTCAAGTAGTTGTTTTTCTTCTGTGTTTCTACTCCCACAGTTATTTCTCTGGATGTGGATAACATTCTGTATCATAAGTCCCTCAGAATTGTCCTGGGTCATTGCATTGCTGCTAGTACAGAAGCCCATTACATTCGATTGTGCCACAGTGTATCCGTCTCTGTGTACAATGTTCTCCTGGTTCTGCTCCTTTCACTCTGCATCAATTCCTGGAGGTCTTTCCAGTTCACATGGAATTCCTCCAGTTCATTATTCCTTTGAGCACAATAGTATTCCATCACCAGCAGATACCACCATTTGTTCAGCCATTCCCCAATCGAAGGACATTCAGAGGGAATATTTGATCCTAGAAGTAAGAGGAAGTTATTGAAATGTATTATGTAGGAGAAGTGACATGGTTAGACCTATGCTTTAGAAAAAATCACTTTGGCAGGTGTGTGGGATGAATAAACAGAGGGAGAAACTATAAGCAGGGAGTACAATTATAACACAACCACAATTGTCCTGTGGACAAGAGATAATGAATTACTGAACCAGTGTGGTGACTGTGTGAAGGGAAAGATGTAAAGAAAGAAATGACAAAATGACTTTCAGATCATTAATAAGAGGCAAAAAATAAAATACATACTTGCTAAAGTGGTTGATCACTGTTATGCAGGTTCAGAATAGAATCCAAGTTCACAAGTGATTCCCTCTAGATCAGAGATTCGTCACTTTTTTTTTTGTTTTTTTTTTGGTATCATGGTGAAACCTATGGATCACTTTTCAGAATAATGTTTATAAATGAAAACAATAAAATAGAGAGGATCATAAAAGAATCCAACTATATTGAAATAGTTATCAAGTTTTTTTTTAATTTCATGGATTCTTACTATCTATCTATTTATCTGTCTGTCTATTACTTATCTATCTGTCTGTCTGTCTGTCTGTCTGTTTGTTGTCTGTCTATATGAGGCCCTCCAGAGCCTCCTGCTTATAGATGATATTATTGTCAACACTATCTTTCATTACTAAAAACCGAATAATATAAAAATAAATATATAATATAGTGATATTAATGTATAACATATAAATGATAGCTAGTTCAGGACTCTTAAAGCATGGTTAGCCATGTAATAAATAGAATGATTAATTTCAATGAGATATAAGTAGGGCCAGGCAGATGGCTTAGTGAACATGTAAGAGAGAGCCAGGCCTAGAAATTGGACAACCTGGGTTCCTATTTGGCCTCAGATACTTCCCAGCTGTGTAACCCTGAGCAAATCACTTAACCCCATTTGCTCAGCCCTTACTCCTTTTCTGCCTTGGAACCAATATTTAGTATTTATTCTAAGGCAGAATGTAAGGGTTTAAATTTTTTTAAAATAAAATATAAATAGTCATATGCCTGTTGGTTCGTACTTTAAGGGATTTCAAAAGATCTTTATTGTGATTCTGATTTTACAGATTTGCAGAGTGACCATGGGGAAGTCACCAAACTAACTTTGTTCTCAGCCAAGTGACAATACTAATAACTGCTTCCTGCCTGCTTATGAATCTTAGCTAGGTAGTAGGCCTTTTGTGTCTAGGATAGTTCTAGACATATGATTTCATGGCCTTAGAGAGGAGAAGCACCTTGATTTTTCAGACAGCACCTAGTTGTGATGGCTGGAGTTTATCTAAGATTTGGTCAGTGTAGTAGCTAGGAAAATGATCAATCATAAAACCATATTTTCTCTATAGTATCAGAGGGGTATATGACCTCATTAGTTCCTTTCTAAGAAGACTCAAGCTCAATGGAAAATCCAAGTGTCTCAATTTCATTTCTTAGAACGACCATGGGCAACCTTTGCTTTGCTAGAGGTTATTTGGAGATTCACTACTATGTCTCTATGTTTGTTAAAATTTCATGACACAAATTGCTAGCCCTGGGGCTCATAGATATACCCTTGGCTGATGGGACATTCTCATATAAACCCATTCTCAGAGATACATAGCCTGGGCTCTTTCTGTGACCCTGGACTCTCAGTTGAGTACCAAACATAGCTATATTGCTTTTTTCCTTATATATTCCCTTCTTTTTTCTTTCTTCTTTTTTTGTAAATAACAAACAGTTAACAAGACAGGGAAAGAAAACAAAGATGTATCTCCTCTTTTGGCTTCTTTCCCATCAACTTGGGTTCTGGAAAAGACTCAGAAAGCAGACATAACGTGAGGAGACCCAAGGATGCTCACATAGCTGGGGACATCTGAAGGTCCACCCAAGTCAATCGCTCTCTGCTCTGATAATCTGATATTGCCCAAAGGCAATATGGTGGGGTGGCCAATGTTCGCCTTTGCTGGGAACCATAACTGTCCTTTCTTCTCCTTCAATGCCACATTACGTGCTGATCTGAAGGACCAACCATTGTCTAGGATGCAGTTCACTGGCTTCCTTTTTCCCTAAGGCTCCACTAGGTTTTCCTAATTGTTGGGCTGGCACCTAGACTCTTCTATTCCTATAGGCAGGTAATTAAGGCACCATTGGCAACATTAAGTGGGTTGATGGATAGAGAACCAGGCCTGGAGATGGGAGGTTTGGGGTTCAGATCTGAGCTTGGACACTTCTAAGCTGTGTGATCCTGGGCAAGTCATAGAAGCCTCATTGCCTAACCCTTCCTGCTCTCTTGCCTGAGAACCAACACATAGTATTGTTTCTAAGATAAAAAGCAAGAACTAATAAACAAACAAACAAATAAACAAAAAAAATAAATAAATAACTACTATTAAGTGGAGGCTGCTCACTGTGGCTTTAATAAACTGTTTTGTAGTCCATTTGTTATTTCATCTTGATGCAAGTAGAAGGCATGCATCCTACCTTCTTAATTAGTAAGCAATACATTATTTTCATTTTTAAGTAAAAAATTTAATGAATAACCAGTGGAAATGCACATCGGCCATGGGTGGGAGGAGGGTGAGGGGTGAAGGGGAAAGTAAGAGCATAAATCATGTAACCATGTTAACTTTTCAAAAAATGAATATTAATAAATGTTAAAAAAATTTAATGAATAGGTACACATATACATATATTAATATATTATTTTTCATTTACCGGGTAAGTATATATGTATACCTCTATGAATGTGTGTATCTATATCTATCTATTCTCTCTCTCGATGCAAACATCCTCTAATTTGGTCATCTTTTAACTCCATGGCTCAGAGGAAGACTTCCTTTTAGTCAATATGGCATAATGAATATTGGACTTGGAACTGGGAAGATCTGGGTTGAAATCTTGCCCTGTCACTTGGAAAATGTGTGATTATGAGCAGATCATATAATTATATTGTTAGCATTTATATGATGTTTTAAGGTTTGCAAAGAGCTTTAAAAATATCATTTCATTTGCTCTTCACAACAACCTAGGTTGCTACTGTTACTATCTTCAGTTTACAGAAGAGGAAACTAGGGAAGACAGAGGTTAAGTGACTTTCCCAGAGTCATACAGGCAGGCCTTGTCTGGGGGGCAGAATTTGAACCTGGGTCTTCCTAACTCCAAGTTCAGCTTTGTAGCCACTACCTTTTCTAGTTGAGCTTTAGTCAACTTTTTTAAAAATCCCAAGTTGTAGATGGGTTGTGATCTGTTTTAGTTGAAAGGGTTTTTACTCTAATGAAACTATAAGTCCTTGTATATTATAAGGCATCAAACTTTTAAAAAATATTTACCTGCTTCAGAAATGAGAAGGTAGTTAATTACTTTAATTGGATTTGTATGCCATTCTAGCAGAATTTCATTTATTAGGTTAGAATAAACTAGATTATGTATTATTAATAACATAACAATATGCCACATTTATAATGTGACATATTTGTATGTTGTAACATTAAAATTATATATGTAATATATTGTTAACATAAACATATTATTAAAATAACATACAATATGATTATATTGCAATAATATGCATACACATGGTATCACATGTTATATTATTAATATAATTTTACACATTATATTATATAGATTATAATTTATTTGCTATATTACATGTAAATATAGAATATAAAGATAAGATACAATCTTATGCATTAGATCCCCTGTATTTTTTAATGCAATGATCTATTTTCATAATATAATAATTAAAAATAATCTTTAACATATCAGTGTTCAAAGTACTGTTTTATCCTCTACTGGGAAGAGAGAGAGAGAGAGAGAGAGAGAGAGAGAGAGAGAGAGAGAGAGAGAGAGAGAAAGTATGTCTCAGATAAGTATAAATCAGAGGCTGAACCAAGTCTGGAATCAGGATTTCTCAGGCATGCCAGAATCCAGTGTATTAAGATAGAAGTGGAAAAGTCAGAAGCCAAAGTGGAACTGTTGACCTCCGAAGGTCTGCACAAGATCAGGAGGTGTGAAATCAAGAGGGTGAGGGAAATGCCATTTTGTCTGATACAATCTGCCTCTCCAAGGTTTCTGACTTTTATGATGGCAGAACCTATATCCTGACCCTGCTGAGCAGAGTGATCAAGCATTTGCTGGCTAAGGTGATTTGAGACACTTGTGGTCTCATTATGGCAACTGATTGACACCAATTAAACTTTTATAGGAGACCCTTTTAATCAATGTTGATGTCCTTTCCTCCATTCATTTCCCATGTTTGTCCTCAACAACTTATTTACATAGATTAGGTTGGACTTATTTTAATTAATTAATATTGCCCTTAGAGTTTAATATTATTTTAATTTAAAACCCTTAACTTCTGTCTTAAAACCAATGCTAAGTATCAGTTCCAAGACTGAGAGTGGTAGATAATTAGGTTTAAGTGACTTGCCCAGAGTCACACAGCTAGGAAGTATCTGAGGCCAGATTTGAGTCCAAGACACTCTGCCTCCAGGTCTGGCTTTATCCACTGAGCCACTTAGATGACCCTTTAATATTATTTTAGCCACTTGTTCTAAAAAGTCATCGATGGGGGGCAGCTGGGTAGATCAGTGGAGTGAGAGTCAGGCCTAGAGACAGGAGGTCCTAGGTTCAAATCCGGCCTCAGACACTTCCCAGCTGTGTGACCCTGGGCAAGTCACTTGACCCCCATTGCCTACCCTTACCACTCTTCCACCTATAAGTCAATACACAGAAGTTAAGGGTTTAAAAAAAAAAGTCATCTATGGAAAGAATGACTCCTGTATCAATAATGAGTCATCTCCTCCCTGTTAAAATCTAAGCAATTTCATCTTTTGTGATGTTATTTGGTAATGACTATGTTCAGTGTCTTCTGATCCTTTCTCTGAAGTTTTCATGTTCCATATGCATGAGGCTTCTACGGTCTAAATTCTTTGGCTTCTCTCATTACTTAACTCCAGAATGATATCTTCCAGCATATTTTTCACTTCTGTTCTCCATGCATTGAAATCGTCAAGTATAAAAAGATACTTGATTTAATTTCGAGGGTCTTATTGAGTTCTTTGTATAATTTCTTTATCCCTTTAGCCTCTCTGATTAATGTTGGCACTCAAAAGCTGTGATTATTTTCATCATAGTCTTTTTGAAAATACTTATCATGAGCTCTGTGAGATGAGATGACTGAATGTCTCACAATGTTTCTCATAGCCTTTGGAAGCATGATAAAAATAACTGCACTAGCTCATTTATTAGACCCTCCAAGTTGAACCTTTAGTTATCCTTTGATTTAGAGGAAAAACCATTTTGCCTTACAGTTTGATTTATAACAAGGATGAGAAGATTTGACAGAATTCAGTTTTTCTAGTAGTATGCTTTGATGGTCAATGGACAAGTATGTCACACTTAAAGTTTTTTAATCAATAGTCTAAAAACGTATGATTCTTAGCACTATCTGCCCTCCTTTCCACCATTTTATAATGATTACTGTTCAAAGTAGAAGAGAGCTGCCCATGGAGGTAACTAGGTGGCTCAGTGGACTGAGAGCCATGTCTAGAGATGGGAGATCCTGGGTTCAAATCAGGAGGCTTCCTATCTGTATGACCCTGGGAAAGTCACTTAACCCCCATTGCCTTGCCTTCACCATTCTTCTGCCTTGGAACCAATATACAGTATTAATTCTAAGATGGAAGGTAAGGATTAAAAAAAGAGAGAGAGCTGTACAGAATTTTTATTGAATTTCATTTTGTATTTTTCTTGGTTTTATGGCTTACCATGGCCAAATAATTCAATCTATCAACCAGCAAACATTTATGAAGTGCCTACTATATGCCAGGCACTACCTTAGGTGCTGAGGGTACAAATACTAAGTACAAAACAAGCTCCACATCAAGGAACTTATATTCTAACAGTGGGGGCAACAAGTACCTATGTTAAGAATATTAAAATCATATTTTTATCTAAAAACATTCACTAAATGCTTATTATAGACCACACACAGCTAAGTCCTGGAGATACAAAGAAAGGGAAAAGAAAAAAACAATCCCTGTTCTCAAAGGTGCTCACAGTCTAATGAGGGAGACTATGCAAACTACGTACAGAAACATGTGCAAAACAACTATTTCTAAAAATTAAATATATAGGATCCAATGGAGATAACCTTGGAGAGAAGGCACTAGCACCAAGGGGGATCAGGAAAGGCGTCCTGTAGAAGGTAGACCTTTATTTGAGACTTAAAGGAAAGCAGAGAAGCCAGTATGTAGAGATGGCGAGAGAGAAGAATAGGAATGGGAGCAATTACTGAAAAAGATTGGAGTTGGGAAATAGATGGAGGGTCTTATTTGAGGTACAACAAGGAGGCCAGTTTCACTGGATTGCAAAGTACATGGAGGAGACTAAGATGTGAGAAGACTGAAATAGGAAGAGACCATGTTACTGAGGGCTTTAAAAGCCAAACAGGATTTTTAACTTTATCCTGGAGGAGACAGAATGCTATTAAAGTGTATTAAATAGAGGGGAGGGAGTGACATAGTTAGACCTGTACTTAAGGAAGATCATTCCCTTGCTGTGTGTAGTAGATGAACTGGAGTGGTCAGAGACTTGCAAGAAAACTAATCATCTGGTTCTTGTAATAGTCCAGGCGTGAGATGATGAGGTCTTGGATGGAGTGGGGTGGGCAGTGTCAGGGGAGAAATGGAATATAGGCAAGAGATGCCACAGAGAAGTAGAATCTGCAGAACTTGGCAACGGATCATATGCAAGGAGGTGAGGTGAGAGACAGAGAGAATGAGGATACCTTGGTTGGGAAAACTTGGACCTGAGTGTGTAAGAGGCTAGTTGTGTCCTTCAAAATAATAGGGAATTTATGAAGAGGGGAGAAAGATAATGAGTTTGGTTTGGATCTGACGAGTTTCAGATTATCCATATAGAAATTCAGTTCTAGATGTCTAAAAGGCAGTTAGAGATGAAAACACTGGAGGTCAAGTGAGAGGTTAGGGCTGGAAAATAGATCTAAGAATCATCTGCATAGAGATAATTGAATCCATGGGAGCTGATGAGATCACCAAGTGAAATTTTTTTTTTTTTTTGCCAAAATGGACTTTTTATTCTATATCTCAATCAAAAGACACTTTTTTGCACAGTTCCTGGTAAGTCTCTGGAATAATGGCCGAGCAATTCAACGAGAGGTGTGACATCTTTTCAAGTTGTTAGCTTTTGCCAGGTTCTTCTTTTTTTTTTTTTTTTAAATCAATTCCTACCTGTAGTCTATCTACCATTAGTTCCTATACCTCTTCCTGGGTTCCAATGAAATTGCCCATTTTGGGGCACATTATTGTTCCATAATATATAAATGCCAAAATTTGTTCAGCTATTGCCCTATTGCATGACAACCAAGTGAAATATTATAGAAGAGAAGAGGGACCAGGGCAGAGCTTTAGGAGGCACCCGTGATAAGAGGGTGTGATCTGGATGAAAATCCAATAAAGGATACTGATGAAGGGTCAGACAGGTAAGAGAGGAACCAAGATAATATCACAGAAATCTAGAAAGAAGAGAGTATAGAGGAAAAGAGAGGGTGATTGACAGTGTCAAAGACTGCAGTAGTCAAGAAGGATGAGTGAGAAAAGGCCAAAAGGTTTGGCAATTAAGGGACTATTGATAATTTTAGAGAGAACAGTTTCAGCTAAATAATGAGGTCAGAAGCCAGACTGCAATGAGTTAATTAAAGTGTAAGAGGAAAGGCTGGGGAGACTCTGATTTTATACACTCTTCTCAATTTAGCCACAAAAAGGAGGGGAGATCTAGGACAAAAGCTAATGGGAATGAATGGATCAAATGGTACTTTTTTTGATAATGGGAAGACATGAGCATGTTTTACAGAAGTAGGGAAATATTCAGTAGCCAAAGCGACACTGATGACTAACAAGAAATGGAGAATTTTTTTTTTTAGGGAGCAATTTTTGGAGATGAAGTGGAATGTGATCATTGAGAGGGAGCTGTCAATGAAGAGCTTCAATGTTTTTCAATGAAACATGAGGCAAGGTTCTCAGCTGAGAAGGTAGACAGTGGAGGAGAGGAGCCATGAGAAGATCAAAGTGGGATGAAAAAGTTTTAGAAAAGCATCGATGGGGGGCAGCTGTAGCTCAGTGGATTGAGAGCCAGGCCTAGAGATGGGAGATCCTAGGTTCAAATCTGCCCTCAAACACTTCCCAGCTGTGTGACCCTGGGCAAGTCACTTGACCCCCATTGCCTACCCCTTACCACTCTTCTGCCTTGGAGCCAATACACAGTATTGATTCCAAGATGGAAGGTAAGGGTTTTAAAAAAAAGAAAAGAAAAGAAAAGCATCTATGGTGAATGGAACAGTGAATTCATTAGGGAGGTGCATAAAGATTGTCTTGCTGCGGTGAGTGCTCAGTTAAGATTATGAACAATAGATTTGTGGTGGATCCAATCAGCATGTTGTTGTTTTTTCCTTCTCCAACTTCATTCAGCATTCAGGAGTGAAGGCAGTGGATGGTCAGAGTAATCTAAGGCTGTGGCTTGGCAGGGCAAGATTAGAGATAATGTAAGAAGCAAGGCACTCAAGAGAAGAGGACAGTACAGAGGTCAGTTGGTTCACCAGCCAGGAAAGATGGGAAAGGGAAGAGGGTAGCCAGCTCAGGGTTGTCAGGCTGGGAAAGAACTAAGGGGTGGAGAGATTGGAGGTCCCAGTGAAACAAAGAACAAGAAGAAAAAAAAAAAACACAGTTGTTAACTGCATGACAGTTTGGGAGGGAAAGCACCAGCATTTGAGGGGATCTGATAAGACGACATGGTGCTTGAGCTACCTCTTGAAAAGAAGGGAAGAATTCTGTGAGATGGCAGTGAGAAGGAAATGCATCCAAGTACTCCAAGCCAATGCATGGAGGCAAGAGATGAAGCGTGAGAAACAGAGAAGGTCACCTTTACTACACTAAGGTGCTAGAAGAGGGGAAATATAGAAGTGTGGAAGAGAGGCTGGGCTATAAAAGCTAGACAGAAGGGTGTATAGTATATTCTGGAACCAATGGAGAGCCTCGGGAATTTATTGAAAAGAACAACAGGGTCAGAATTCATCACAGACTGGTAACTTACTGGTCAGAAGTTTCTCCGTTTTTAGCTAAGTAGGTCGTTAGAGACCAGACAGAATCTGTTGCTAGGGAGGCAGGCAAAGCTTCTTTGGCGCGGTAAAAGCAGCCAGTTTCGGCTCTGGAGGCACAGCTCCAAACCCCAAGGTCATCGCCATACCGCAATGAGTCCTCTGAGTGAGACTTTGTGGAGGATTTTTTTTTTTTTTAAATGCAAGACAGGATATTGATGAATTGTTGACGTCTGGCGCTCCCTGCTGGATCTGAAATTTTTATGTCCCAATCATGATGGGAATAGCTTCTTCTGACAATCACGATCTATACTGTTTTTAATAAAACATCGGTTTTGTCAAAATAGTACAAAGCCACTGAAATCTCAATAGTGGAGATGACCACCAATAACAGTGAGGACAGATATTTTAACGAAACATTAAGAAATCTAAATAAAGGGAGCAGTGAGGTGGCTTAGTAGATTGAGAGCCAGGCCTAAAAGATGGGAGGTCCTGAGTTCAAATCAGATCTCAGACTCTTTCTAGCTGTGTGAACTCGGGCAAGTCACTTAATTCTTTTTGCCTAGCCTTTACTTCTCTTCTGCCTTGGAACCAATAGACAGAAGGTAATTATATACATATATTTATAATAAATATTAATCCATTATAATATATTTTATAAGTTAATAATGTAAACAAATGTATTTATAAAACAAATCTAGCTGAAGATTAGGACTATTTTTTATTTATTAAGTTGAAAATTCTCAATGAATTACACAATTCCTCACACATTTAAAAAAATAAAATATAGTTTCTAGATGTAAACAACTGGTCTTTAGGAAAAATGCCAATACATGTCTATGTTCTTTTTTCCAAAATGGAATGGTGGTGGCCAATGATTGTTAAGTGCTGTATAGCGGCAAAGAGAAAGGAGAATGGGAGGCCATAAAAAGCAAGGCCTGTTTTTTATTTTAAAGGTTATTAAAATATTTGGGTGGTTCTACTGAAGGAGCCTCCTATCAGAGTTTATCATGTATGGTAAACATATAGACAGACACATACATATATATCTCATCCCTGCTCTAATCCACAATCTTGAGTTCATTAATAAACTCTCAACAGAAATGAGCCTGGCAGCTCTCGCTTCCACATATTTTCTTATTGTAATAATCAAGCTAAGTAGGTAATAAAAGCAATACGGTGGTGCTACTTAGTATTTATAGTTACTTTTGTTTCTACGGAGAGTACATATTATCAAGAAAAATTTTAAAAACTGAACCTTTAATTATGAATGAATGTTCAGCACTTACTATCTACAAAGCACTGTGTTAAGTGCTGGGGATACAGATAGAGAAGTAGGAAGTCTCTGCTCTCAAGGAGCTTACATTCCAGTGGGGGAGACAATATTTGTTTGGCCATATGCAACTGTTTTTCATATTTCCTCTAGGCAAGAGGTTGATAATAATCTACCAATCCTGGTATGGAAGGTTTCAGCTGAAAGTCATAGGGAAAAGTTAGTGGCAGCTTGGTAGTACAATGGATAGAGTGCCATGCCTGGAATCGGGAGGACCTGGGTTCAAATTTGGCCTCAGACAGTTCTTAGCTGTGTAACCCCAGCCCTTGCCCTTCTGTCTATTAGTAAGACAAAAAGTAGGAGTTATTAAAAAAAAAGTCACACAGAAAAATCTCAAGGTCATTAATGTGCAGCCCAAAGCAGACAGTAATGTCTCCTCTTTGATGTCATTTCCAATGATAAAATCACATCCATTTCTGATGCTGAGTCATTTGACAGGACCAAGGATTTTGGGAGTCAGAATTCTTCTTTTCTGGATCTTCAGTAGCCAGGCTGAAAGGGGTAGCTTCTTAGGATGGTGGCTGAGGGCACTGGGGGGAATCCCCAAAGCTACCGAGTTCAGGATCTCAGTCTTGCTCCATCAGAAGCCGAGAGAAGATCATGGTCAAGGTGGTGAAGGAGGGAGCTTGACTTGCCTGTCATATGCTGACCTTGAGCTCTTCTTCCAGGTTCCTTATTATTTTTTTCCAGCTTGGCTCACCTACCCCATGTTTGGCAATTGTAAGGATGGCTGGTCCCTTCTTCTCTGGTGTTTGCTTGTGACGATGGCTGTGAGGGTTGGAGTGGAAGCAGGATTGGTAGATTATTATCAACCTCTTGCCTAGAGAAAATATGAAAAACAGTTGCATATGGCCAAACAAATATTGTAAAAATAATTACTATAATTCACATTGGCTTTTAAGTTTAAAGGGAAGGCAAGACAAGGCAACAAATGTTTATTAAGTGCTGACAAATTGCCAGGTGCTGCTGTTTAGTGATGAGAATACAAATGGAAGTAAAAAAGAGAGACAGACTCCACCATCAAGGAGCTTACAATCTGATGGGGAAAGAAAACACACAAAAACAAAAATGGAGATGGAAAGTAGGGATTGAAGAAGTTCCCTAGTGCTAGGGCATGTTGTTGAAGCTCTGAAAGCTGTCAGAACCAAGAAGAGAGTGAAGATTGCTAGCCTGAGCCCCTCCACACTGGATCCCCCAGGATGAAAAGCACTTTCCTTTGACCAACTACAGGCACTTAATAAGGTCCTCATTCTACACCTGAGGATAGAGAGGACTAGAGAAAATAAGTGACTTCCAGAATCACATAGTGCATAAATATCAGAGGAAGGATTTGAACCCAGGTGTCCCCTAACCCCAAGCCATGTTTTTTTTTTAAACCCTTACCTTCTGTCTTAGTATCAATTCTAAGACAGAAGAGCAGCAAGGGCTAGGCAGAGTTAAGTGACTTTCCCAGCTAGAAGTATCTGAGGTCAAATTTGAACCCAGATTGTCCTGCCTCCTGGATTGATGCCCTCTCCACTGTACTACCTAATTGCCCCAAGTCATGACCTCTTTTTTTTCCCAATATTAGGTACTGTAAGAAATAAAATGGATATAAAAGGATACATTTAAAATATTATGGTTTTAAAAGATTTATTGGTAGCCATTAGAAAAATGAAGCCACATGCCATGCTGAGTCATTTTAAAAGACCCGAGTCCTGTTACCTCCCTTCCCCATCCTGCTCCACTCCAAATCACCAAAGAGGAAGTGCCAATCCAACCACTCACTATTTATCCTTCTGTTTACATTATTATGCTTCCTGTCCATTTATTAAGCAAGAGAGGAAGCCAGTTGGCTCTTGGGTAATGTAGTTTGAAAGAGCCCTAAATGTCCACAGGAAGTTTAGATTAGGGACCTTAATATTAGTTCAAGGACCCCCAATTTCCAATACCACAGTACAACTACTAAGATTGCCCTCTTTGTCTTGGTGCCTGGCATTGATGTGGTGCCCTTGACCTAGAGTGCAGAGTAAGAAATGGGAAACTTCAATTTTCTGACTTGAGTTATTTCTTATCAGTTTGACTTTGCTATTTTGTTTGAAGTAAACAGTTTCCAGATTATAGGGCACACTTTTATTTAAATATAGTTATCAGAGGACATTCTAAAATGAAATATAAATTATTTTTGAATTTTCCTATTGTGATAATTGAGTTTTGTACCAAAAACCACAAGTGAGAGTTGCATAGTATTAAAGAAAGAATTTCTACAAGTCCATCACTTATGTAATAAGACTTTGAACTTTCCCAAGACACATGCTAAAAGACTGAGTCCTGGGAGTTCTGCCAACTGCATCTACCCCTCAGATTTCTAAGGTTCTAAAAATTTCTTCTCCAATGCTTGAACTACTATTTGAATATGTTCTTTCCAATAATAGTAGACAGTAATTAATGCCCCAGTAAAATTTAACTATTAAATATCGATGAACTTTTACAAAGAGATATTTAGAAGAAGATATAGCAAGAACAGATATACAAAAATTTCCTTCCAAGTACCTGGGGTTTATACTCTCCCCTATTCTACTTTGGTACCCATGGAAGATGGGCTCAAACATAAAACAATTTTCTCTATCAAGTTTACTTTAAAAAATATTTTACCTTGTAAAAAGAATTTTTAAGATTTTTTTTAAATTTTGAGTCCCAAATTCTCTTCCTGCCTCTCAGCCCCACTAATTGAAAAGGAAAGCAATTTGATATGTTATACATGTGCAAAACATATTTCCATTTTAGTCATGCTGAAGGAAAACACAGACAAAAACCCCAAGGAAAAAAAGAAAGTCAAAAAATATGCTTTCAAATGCATTGACTTGATCAGGTTTTTTTGGAAGTGAATAGTATTTTTCATCCTAAGTCCTTTGAAATTGTCTTGAATCATTGTATTGCTGAGAATAGCTAAGTAATTCACAGCTGATCATTGTACAATATTGGTGTTACTGTATACACTGTTCTCCTGGTTTTTGCTTACTTTGCATCAATTCATGTAAGTCCAGGTTTTCTGAAAGCATCCTGTTCATTATTCTTATACAATAAGTATTCCATTACACTCATATATTCCACAACTTGTTCAGTCATTTCCTAATTGATGGACATTCCCTCTATTTCCAAGTCTTTGCCACCACAAAAAGAACTGCTATAAACATTTTTGTACACATAGGTTCTTTTCTTTTTTAAAAAAATCTCTTTGTGGTGCTGACCTAGTAGTGGCATTGCTAGTTCAGGGGGTATGCACAATTTTATAGCCTTTTGGGCAAAGTTTCAAATTGATCTCCAAAATGATTGGATCAGTTCACAACTGCAACAGTGCTTCAGTGTCCCAGTTTTCTCATAACCTCCAACATGTGTGATTTCCCTTTTCTTTATCCAATGATAGGTGTGAGTTACTTCAGAGTTGTTTTAATTTGCATTTCTCTAATCAAGAGTGATTTAGAGCATTTTTTTCACATGACAATAGATAGCTTTAATGCCTTCATCTGAAAAGTGGCTGTTCATATTTTTGATCAATTGAGGAATTGAGGAATGCCTTGTATTTAAATTTTTTTCATTGAATTTTATTTTTTCAATTACATGTAGAAACAATTTTTGACAATTGTTTTCTGACATTTTGTGAATCATATTCTCTTTTTTTCTTCCTCTCACCACTCCTGAGACAGTAAATAGTCTGGTGTAGGTTATATTAGTACTCTCATGCAGTACATATGTCCATATTCCCCATGTTGTTACTGAAGACACATATGACACATACAGTTTTAAAAACTTATGAAGAAATAAAGTGAAAGATGATATGCTTTGATCTACAATCAGATTTCAATAATCCCTTCTTTGGTTATGGATTGTGTTTATTTTATTTTTTTTTATTATGAGTCCCATGGGGTTATCTTGGAACCTTGTTTTGCTGGTAATAATTTAGTCCTTCACAGTTGAACATCATACAATATCTGTTACTACATGCAGTATTATCCTGGTTCTGCTCATTTCACTTTGCATTAGTTCATATAAGTTTTTCCAGGTTTTTCTGAACTCATTCCGTTCATCATTTCTTATGGCATGATAGTTTTCCATTACAACCATATACCACAGCTTGTTCAGTCATTCCCCAATAAATGTACACCCCCCCCCTAATTCTTTGCTGCTACACAAGGATATTTTTGTACAAGTAGAACCTTTTTCCATATCTCCAATTCCTTCAGGATACAGATCCAGTAGTGATTTTGCAGGGTTAGTTGATATTGCTGATAGCTGTATCAGTTCACAGCTCCACCAAGAGTGCATTAATGTCTCAATTTTCCCACATCCCCTTCAACATATATCATTTTCCCTTTTGGTCACATTAGCTACTCTGATAGGTATGAGGTGATATCTCAGAGTTGTCTGAATTGACATTTCTCTAATCAATAGTGACCTGGAACATCTTTTCATATGACTAAAGATGGTTTTCATTTCTTCATCTGAGAACTGTCTATTTATATCCTTTGATCATTTATCAACTGGGGAATGCTGTGTATTCTTATAAATCTGACTCGGTTCTCTATTTGAGAAATGACATCTTTATAAGAAAAATGTTCTATATAATTTTTTCATAGTGATGATTACTGTGTATTTCCCTCCATCATCTTACCCCCTTTTCATCCTTTTCTCTCTCTGCCCTTTTACCCTGTCCCTCCTCAAAAGTGGATTTTTTTTTGGAGACTCTTCTCTTCTGTCTTAGAATTGATACTAAGTATTGATTACAAAGCAGAAAAGCAGTAAAGTAGGAAAGAAATTCAACTGGGGATTGTGATTAAGTGACTTATCTAAGGTCACACAGCTAGAAAGTGTCTGAGGTCAGGTTTGAACCCAGATTCTCCTGACTCCAAACCTGGCACTATCCATTGTAATAAGTAGCTGCCCTTCTCAAAAGTATTTTGCTTCTTACCACCAGCTCTCCTAATTTGTCCTCTTTTCTTTCAGTTCTCCCACCTTCCTTTATCCCTTTTCTTCTTACTTCCCTACAGATTTCTAAACTTTAGTGGGTGTGTCATTCCCTCTCTGTGCCAATTCCAATGAGAGTAAGGGTCAAGCACTGTCTGCCATCCCCTCATCTTCCTCTCCACTGTAAAGCTTGTCCTTAACATTTTTGTGTGCATGATAATTTACCCCATTTTACCTTTCTCTTGTCCCTCCTCCCAGTGCCCCTTAGTTTAATTTTTTTGGATATCATGACATCATACTCAACTCATATTCATTCTCTCTTTCTATGTAAAATTTTTCTAACTGCCATAAGAATGATAAAGTTCTTAGGAGTTACTTGAGTATCATCTTCCCATGTAGGAAAGTAAACAGTTTAAACTTATTGAATTTCTTATGGTTTCTCTTTCCTACTTACCTTATTAAGTTTCTCTTGAGTCTTGCATTGGAAGGTCAAATTATCTATTTAACTCTAGTCTTTTCATTACAAACGTTTAAAAGTCCTCTATTTCACTAAATATCCATTTTTCATGCTGAAGGGTTAGACTCAGTTTTGCTTGGTAGATGATTCTTGGTTGTAATCTTAGATTCTTTGCCCTCTAGAATGTCATATTCAAAGCCCTCCGATGCTTTGATGTAGAAGCTGATAAATCTTAAGTTATATTAATTGTGGCTCCATAATATTTAAATTGTTTCCTTCTAGCTGTTTACAATATTTTCTCCTTGGCCTGTGAGCTCTGGAATTTGGTTTTAATATTCCTAGGAGTTTTTATTTGGGGTTCTCTTTAGGGAGATGATTGATGGATTTTTTTTTCAGTTTCTATTTTACCCTTTGGTTCTAGAACATCAGGGCAATTTTCTTTAACAATTTCTTAAAAGGTATTATCAAGGGGCAGCTAGGTGGTTCAGTGGATAGAGAGCCAGGCTAAAGATGGGAGATTCTAGGTTCAAATCTGGCCTCACACACTTCCTAGCTATGTGACCTGGGCAAGTCACTTAACTCCAATTATTTAGCCTTTACTACTATTCTACCTTGGAACTGAAACTTAGTATCAATTCTAAGACAGAAAGAATTTTTAAAATGGGGGGGGCATAATCTTTCAAATTTGAATATAAACTGAAAGTGGGGTGGCGTGATAGGCTGTGCATCTGGACAATATCCTCAGTAATCTCTCCCCCAACCCCAGTGACTCATGGAAACCTTAGGGCAGGAGCAGAAGCCTGTTAAGAGACAGTGGCAATGCTTCTCATCCATGTGGCCCCAGAGAGGATGGAGCCACCTGGCATAGCCTCCAAGATGGCAGAGAGAAGATTTCCTGGGCAAAGACTTGGGGTTTGCTTCCCTCCAAGAGTCTGGAGCTGCCCAGAGACACTTCCCTTCCTCTATAATGATGGGTGGGTCTCAAAACTCTTTAGTAACTACTCCAGGAAATGGAATTATTCCAGTAAGTGCTTATTAGCACTTACTGGAATTTAGGTAGCATTTATCACAATTTTGTTTTTAATAAAATACAATGAATAGTCCATTGTAGCATGTTGCTTTGTTATTTTTAAGAATTATTTTAATGGTTTCCGCTAGATTCTTTTCTCTGACGAGCTGCTACTTTTTAGGTAGGTGAAAATCTTAGCATTTATTAATTTGGAAGATTAGAAGAGAATAGAACATAATATTTAGAGACTCTTATTTAGCTTTATATGGAATATTTGTCAGATGTGAATGAAACTGAGCTGTTATATTTGTGTGATGAATGCAGAGAAGCATGTAGTTAATGTTCTGTTCAACCTTTCCCTCTTTCATAAAAAAAATCTAGTGCAAATCTGTTTATTCTTTTCTTAGAGGACTTTGAAGAAGTCTAACTGTTCTTCAATTTCTTGCAGATGATTTCCCTGAATTGTTCCAGGGTCTGCTCCTTGGTCAGCATTCTTTTTTTTCCTCTTAACTTTTAAAGATTAGAGGCATTGCTGCTGTAGCATAATGGAGTGGAAATAGCACTGATTTGCAGGTCTTGGATTATTGCCTAGGCTCTGCCACACTCTGTAAAATTAGGTAAATTTCTTGACCTTTCTGGACCTCAGTTTTCTTTTTGTAGCAGAATCCCTTTTATTTACAGCTAGGTGGCATAATGTCTATCTGCCAGGCTTGGAGTTGGGAGGAATTGGTTCAAATGTGACCTCAGACACCTCCTTACTGTGTGACCCTGGGAAAGTCACTTAACTCTGTATGCCTAGCCCTTGCCCTTCTGTTTCAGAATTGTTACTAAGACAGAAAGTAAGTGTTTAAAAATTTTAAGTGGACTAAATTTGTTCATTCAAGCAATAAATAGACACTTGTTAAGTGCTAGACTTACATACATACATACAAAATGGTACATACAAAAATAGATTTGGAGTTAGAGACTCTGGGTTCAAATCTGAGCTTCAACATTATCTGAGGTACCTCAGGACCAACAGACCTTGACATTTTTGGGAATGGAAACAGCATGTATGCTGGTAAATAAATTTGTAAAAAGTAAGTCTCAAATAATTTGGGGGATTAGCAAGTGTGGGCAGATTCCCCTGAACTTCCTACATATAGAGCTGATTTTACTACAACATCTATGAAAAGAAAAAGATCAGCTTAAGTGTGTGTGAAGTCAGTTATTTAGGGGACCCTGATGCTGCACACCCCAGTGGTGTGACACAGGAGTCACAGAGCCACCTGTTGTGCCTGACGCTGGGATCCCCTCCAGTACCCCAGAGTCCAAGCTCAATGGTGCGGAAGAGGGAGGAGCTACAGGCTTAAAAGAGCAGCAGAAGAAGCAGAGGGTTCTTTTTGCTTCTAAACTTGAACCAATTATCTCTGGGCTGACTCTCTCTCTGACTTCTCATGGGGTTATCTCTGACAAACTGAGGCTCGGAGGCTGGCAGCAATGGTGGATTGGATTTTTACCTAAAGTTAGTTAGAAAGGCTAAAAAAAGCCCGTTTTCTATCTTTCTCTTTACTAAAAAATGCTTATAAATCTAGTGGGTAGCCTCCAGATTAATTTTTATTTATAACATATGTGAAAACATTATAAAATTATAAATTAAAATTATAAAAGCTCTTTTGTAGTGACAAAGAACTGGAAACTAAGAGATATCTATTCATTGGGGGGATGGCTGAACAAATCAGGGTATATAAATGTAATATAATTTTTTTGTAAGAAATGATGGATGAGATGATTCTAGTGGAGTCTAGGAAGACTTGTATGACCTGATGGAGAGTAAAGTGAACAGAATCAGAAGAACAATTTATATAATAATGACAACATGGAAAAATAAAGTGAAGGATTTAAGAGCTCTGATCAACACAATGGCCAAGTGCAATTCCGGAGACTCTGTGATGCAGTGTAGACAGGTTATTCCAAAAAAAGAGGTAATGGGCTTAGGGTGCAGAATGAGACGTATTTGGGGCATAACCAATGCTTTTGCTTTGTTTTGTTCTTTAATGAAATAAAAGTGTGACAGAAAATTGTCCTTTAATCAAAACAAAATTGTAATAAATAAAAGCAAGGTGATGGTTAAAAAACAATGTAAAAGCAAGAGGCAATGTACTAGATGCCAGATTCTATCTATAACCATGACATATATTCTTCCAATGCATCTCTGGTCCCTTCTACTTCAATATTCTGTAATTGCAACTATTATTTTTTAAATTTTATCTTTATTTTATTCCAATAACAAATTTACACGTAAGTTTTACAAAGGTATATGATTCATGTCATCTCCCTCCCCTTTTTCTTCTCCCCTCCAGGAGAATAACTATTATTTTCAATGTACTTCCAAACTATGTTTTGTAGGATACCACATGAAAAATATTGAGGGGGGCGGAAGTTGGCAAAAATTGGAGAGAAACTTAGAGGTCATCTAATCTAATTCCTTCATTTTGTATAGGGGGAAACTAAAGTTTGGGGGAGGGAAGTGAATTACTTGAAGTCACATGCATAATAAGCAACAAAATGAGGATTTGAATTTAGGTGATCCAACTTCAATATCAGCACTACTTTTGCTATATACCAAGTGGCTTCCCCATAAGTTATTATTGCTGAAAGCTCAGCTGTTGCTTGATTCTGTGACAAAATGGTTCTCTAATCTCTCATTTAAGTTCTTTGTTTTGCTTTATTTTTTAAAAAAGCTTGCTGGAGACCAAGTATAGTTTGAGCTTGTTATTACTATTCTAATTCAGTTATGTAATAAAACTTACCCAAATTGATTTAAGGTATCATTTGGTCTTGACTATATTGTATGTCTAGAAAATCACAGTAAATAATCCTCTGTAAATGGATTTTATCCTCTCTAGCTAAATGGTGGGATTATAGCATGTGAAGGTAAGGGCAAAATGTATCTCTTTTACATACATGTTCTTCAAAGGAGGAGTTTCATCGAGACTGGCCCTGGGACCAGCTCCTAAATGCTCTGGGAGAATGAGTTGTTAACAAATTAAGAGCTTGATTTGTTATTGTGGTTGCTTTATATTGTCCAGATTTAAGAAAGTGACAAAGAAAATATAAATAATGAAGATTAAACTTAAAAGTGTGTTGGTTGTTAAACATTAACCAACACATCCCTGGATTACCCTCTGTTTATGTTTATAACTCAAATTAAAATCTTCACCCATTAATTGACATCACTTTGTAGTCATCTTTTAAAAGACTTTTTATGCAAATATCTTTGGTTGGGCACTAAGAGCATAAACTCAACCTATTGTCAATGAATTGTGGGTTTGTTATTATTATTATTTTTTGGTCATACCATTGGCTTTAAAATTTTTTTTAATTTTATTTATTTATTTATTTATCAGTTACATATAATAACACATTTCCACATAAGTTTCTTAGAGTTATATGATCTAGATTATCTCCCTCCCTCCTTACCTTTCTCCTGGAGCTGGCTTTTTTTTTTTTTTTTTAAAGATTTGGCTTCCATTAGGATTTTTTATAAGTCTTTAGATTTTTAGATAACATAATAGCAACAGCTCTTACCTTAGAAATCCCTTCATGGACTGCTGGGGAAATTAGAAAAGAGTATGGCAAAAATTGTTTAGATCAAATTCTCACACCCTATACCAAGATAAGTTCAAAATGGTTATATGATTTAAGCATAAAGAGTGATATTATAAGGTGAACATAGAATAGTATACCTGTCAGACTTGCACAAAAATATCTATAGCTG
>NC_058135.1:134733400-134776782 GCF_016433145.1 Gracilinanus agilis
AAAAAAAAAAAAGGATAAAAAGAAATTATAGTCCTATCCTTTAATGAACTTAACTTTTACTGAGGGCAGGGTCATAGGGGATGGGGAAAAACTGTATCCATTGTTAATGGACTCCCAGAATTCTTTTTTTTTTTAAATCTTAAATTAAATTAAATTGGATTTTTTTAAAAATATTTTTCCGTAGTTCCATGATTCATGTTCTCTCTCTCCCTTCTTATCTCCCTCCTCTGAGAGCTGATAAGCAATTGGGTTATACATGTATTATCACTCAATACCTATTTCCATATTATTCATTTTTGTAATTTTTGTAGCCGGGAATTTCTTAGACAGCCAGAGTAGAAAGTAGGCAGCTGGAAGACCTGAAGATACTCCTTTGCAGGGGTCTTATTAAGGGGAGTGGTTTAGTTAGAACCCCTTAGATCAGGGCATCCTATTCTCTAATCCTCCCTTCCAGTTTACCTTGGTTTAAAATAAACCCTTGACCTGTTTTGTATATCTGTCTGTGAGTCCGAATGCACTGGCCCAGTGAGGTGTTGGTGGGCCTCATCACTGTGGGTTATCAATATAACCTTGGTATCTCACCTCTACAAAACAACCAAAGAGATCCATTTCAGCATGAATGTTTGCAAAGGAACTGGGGTCCTTTTATTCACACCTGTAGAAACCTAGATATGGGCTATATTCATAGGTTCCCAGAAGAAACTCTGAGAGAAAAATGAGCCAGATAGAATTTTAAATAATTCTACCCTTCCCCATTTGAATCCAATCCAATCCATATAAGCCCAGAATTTTGAGTGTTGAGTCATGAGATCCACATAAAATGATAGGAAATATTACCCATGCTCCAGTTTAGGGAACTCTGCCCACTCCCAAAGAGCATAGTTTCATTGTTGTGGTTGTTCTGGGTTCAAATATGTCAAGAAAGGCAGAAGTAGGGTTATCCTTGAGTGTGTTTGGGGAGAAGTACCAAGGAAGGATTCACAGTGTTATTGCCACAATTCTTTCATTCACTCCAAGTAGCTTCTATAAGAATTCTTCTAAGACATTTTTCTTACTATTTGTTCACAAGCTTGCCTGAAAAGAAGAATACTAGAAAGAAGATCAATATGTAAGCTCTGAGCTTGAAGGAGAGAGGATAATTCAGTTCAGTTCTCAGTGACTGCAAAAAACTAATTTTCTTTCAAGAGCTAAGGAAAGATGGGAATCAGTCCTGAAAGGACTAAAAAGAAAACAAAAATGGACTTTTTTAGACTGGAAAAAAATACATTTTAAGTTCTATGAACTGGTAGTTAACAAGAAAAAGGACATGATTGGAAGAAAATGGAACATTTGAAAGAGAAAATAGAATCTTAATACAATATAGTGTAAAAACTGGAAAGTGTCTAATCTACTTCTTCATTTTATCAATGAAGAAACTGCACAGAATGAGTGAATGTTAGACTTAAGAGGTCACCGAATCCTAATTTTTCAGATGAAGAAGTTAAGTTCCAGGGAAGTAAGATAACTTAAAGCTCATTTAATTACCAATAGTTTCATTCTCAGGCTAATAAAATAGAAGCCTTCATTTTTCACATTTTCCAAATCCACTTCACAATTTCTAATTCATGAACAAAACCAGTAGCTTTAATAATACATGCCATAGGGGCAGCTAGGTGGCTCAGTGAATGAAGAGCCAGGCAAAGAGACAGGAGGTTTGGGGTTCAAATCTGACCTGAGACACTTCCTAGCTGTGTGACCCTGGGCAAGTCACAACCTCCATTACCTAGCCCTTACCACTCTTCTGCCTTGAACCAATACACAATACTGATTCTAAGATGGAAGTTAAGGGTTTAAAAATAATAATAATACTTGCCACCTATACAATTCTTTAAGATTTACAAAACAAAATATTTTGGTCATCCCAACAATCCTGTGAAGCCATTAACTACAGGTTTTTATCTCCATTTTATGGATGAAGCAGAGTCTAAAACTGAAAAGTTGGGTGACCTGTTCCTTGGGACATAGCTAGTTAATGTCAGAGATTAGATTTGAACTCATCTCTTGATGTAAGGAAAAACTTCCTAACAATTAGAGCTATCCATGAATGGAATGAGTGATTTTTAAAATTAATTTTTAAAGATTACTCTATTACAAAAATAAATAATATGGAAATAGGTATCAAGTGATAACACATGCATAACCCAGTGGAATTGCTTGTCAGCCCTGGGATGGGGGGAAGGTAGAGGGGAAGGAGATAACATGAATCATGTAACCATGGAAAAATATTTAAAATTTAAATTTATATAATAGATATAAATACTTAATATAATGTAATATTTAATGTAAAAATATAATTATAAACAAAATAATATAATAAATAATATAATATAATAACAAGCAAACAATAAATAAATAAAGGTAAGAAATATTTAAATTTAAATTTAAAAATTAAAAAAATGTTTTAAAATAAAAAAACTCAATTTTAAGGGGTGGGGGGAGCAGCAGCTAGGTAGCACAGTATATACAGTGCCAGGCCTGGGATTTGGCGAACCTAGATTCAAATCTGACCTAAGACTTCCTAGTTGTGCAACCCTAGACAAATCACTTAACCCCCGTTACCTAGACCTTGCCATACCTCTGTCTTAGAATTGATACTAGGACATAAGATAAGGGTTTAAAAAACAACCAACAACTATAAAGTATCATAGATTTAGAGCCAGATGGAATAACAGAAGGCATCTAGTTCAACCTTCTCATTTTGTAGATGAGGAAACTGACCTAAAATGACTACAGGATAATGGATTTCATACCTCATTCCTAGAGATCTTCAAGCAAAGACTGGAATTACCATTTGCCCACTGTGTTGTAGAGCAGTTGTCTCAAACTCAAAAAGAAACAATGGGACCACTAAATTGTACTCAAGCATCCCTGTGGGCACATATTGACAAAACTCCATATTAGCATCATCTATGTTTGATTGTATTTTTATTTATTTTGTTAAATGTTTCCCAACTACATTTTAATATGGTTTCTCCACTCTTGGGAGTATTGCTGTGAACAGCTGTGTTTGACACTTCTGTGAGTTTCCCTTGATCGAAAGGGCAACCAAATCATGTGAGAAATATATAATCAAATGTTTTGTGTTCATGTTAAAAAACAGTTGCTTTTCAGTGAAAAAACATCTGTTTTGGGGATTTTAGAAATGTTACTAAAACTGGGCTGCTTTTACAGGAAGTTTCCTAGCTGCATGAATTGTAAAGCTGTTAAGTATAAACAAAGGAAACAAGTACTTAAAATGTCCCTGTTTTGTGTTCATTTTCTAAATATAAGGGGGAAAGACTGAATTAGTATGGTATGTATGATGAATCCAATCATTTTGACCTTCCATTCTCAGATCTACTACAAAGAGAATCTTGAAACCTCAGAAATGGAAGGATTCTCAAAGCAGCCATCTAAACTAGGACAAAGGATCAATAAAGCCTCTGGTAGGGGATATGATTAGAGGAATGATGGTACCAAGAATAGGAACAAGGAAGCTGGGAGGAGCCTGGGAAAAAGAGAGGGAGAAGGCAAGGTTGTGCCAGAGCTAGTTTGCTCTAGAAGCAATCTTACATTTTCAGTGTGAGCATTTACACTTTTAAAATGTTTTTGTCGATTGTCTAGACTTAAGAAAAATGTCCAGGTTTAGAAAAAATGTTATTAATGATTAGATTAAATTAATAATAATGATTAGATCAAACTTAAATTTTAATTAAAATTAATACTAATTAGATTAAATGAGTTAATAATAATGATTAGATTAAACTTAAAGTGTGTACTGACTACATTTTTTTTCCTGGATGACTAGTTGTTAATCATTACCAGCACACCCCTGGATGTGTCTACCTGGATAACTCTACCTTGGATGTGAGGTGACAGTGGGCTTTGTGTATCACATATTCATAGAATATCAGAAGGGATGTCCCTTCAAGGCCAATTCATACTTGTACAAGATTATAACTAAAGTGCTAATTAGGTTTCATAATAAAAGACTTTACCCTCCCAAAGCAAGGGCTCACAGAAAGGTCAGAAAAAGTGTTACAAAGACACTTTCAAGATATCTCTGAATATATCAGATGATTTACTGCCTGTGAAAGAAGGGGTAGGAGTGGAGGGAGTGGAGAGAGAATCCAAGCCGTAAAATGTCAGACAACCTTGGTCAAAAATTGTTTCTACATGTAATTGAAAAAAAAATTTTTTTAAGTTAAAAAAAAGATCTCTCTGAAGAACTTCAGTATTGATTGTGAGACTTGTGAGACACTGGCACAGAACTGTTTAGCATGGTGTGCCCACATCAAAGAAGGAGCTATGCTCCATGAGCAAAGAAGAATTATAGTAGTTCAAAAGAAACATGAGATAGGCAAATTTAGAGACAGCTCCATCCCAAATGTGCATAAAGGTTATTTGTGACTGACCTGTGGTAGAGCCTTCTAACCTCAAATTTGTCTGATCAGCTACAATCAGACATACTGTACATTGATCCTGACATAGTGATGTCATTTTGTTCCTCTTCTAGTATTGTAAAAATAATAGTTGGGAGAACAATGCAAGGTGCAAGGAACACTAAAGAGACTCTTGTTTATGAAAAATAAACTATTTATTTAAATATATATAAAGAAAAAGGATTTCTAATTCTAAGGGATTCTAACTCCACGCAAATAAACTCCCAAGTTCCTCAAGGAACCACTTCTCCTGTGGTTCACAGGCTACACTAATCCTCCCTGATCTAACTAACCAAATTTATATTTATTCTAAATAAACCTAACCACTATAAATCTTAACTTCACCTTTAAGTTATAAAGATAACCAAGGCTAGCAGGTTGAGTCTACACAAGAATCAAGTTAGGACTCTGAGCCTTAAGAGACTCAGAATTCAAACCAAAGACCAGGTTTTATTAGGTCTTTTCGCAGTTTAACCAATCTATACACAGTAACAGATAAATGAATAGTGTTTCCCAAGTTGGAAAAGAAAACACTCCACTCCTTCAAGTCTTTCCCTCAGACTGAGATAGAGAGAGGCAAAGATGTTACCTTCTCCAGCCCTGAGAGAGAAAAGAACCTGCGTGTGGCTCTGTCAACTGCGAAGCCATTCCTGGAATGTCCCACCCAGAGAGTGTAACTGTCATAGAAATAACAGTTATAATGCCAACAGTTGAAATTAACACTCTCTCTCTCAGCTCCATTTGAAACTCCAATTCTTCCTCCAGCACCTTCTCTACTTCTTATCTTTAAACTAATAAAACAATACTTATTTTCTAATATCATCCTTATAGTATGGGGGACAACAGCCAGACCAAACATTTAATATTTATCCCTTTAAGGTTTGCTAATGTAAAGAGAGTTTTTTTTTATTTCTCCCTTTTTCTATTTAAGGGGAAAAGGAGCAAAAAGATTTCTGAGTAAGAGCCCCCCTGCTGTGCAAACTGTCAGTTGGTGACAGTTAGAAGGTGTGGCTGAGAGTGAGTCAGTTACAGATGGCAGTTGGAAAGAAGATTTTGTCTCTGGGTCCCCTGGGGAGAGAAGTGTGTGGCTCACTCTCTCTGGGACTGTGAGGAGACTGAGAAATGGATTTAAGGCTTTAACAGCCTTATTGATTATTGATTATCTTTGGTAGAAAGGTATATAGACAGTGGGTATATTATTAGATAGTCATAGTAGAAAAGTTAAGCTGGAGCCTAACTCTGGCAGAAGGCACTGCCCTCAAAGACAAATAGATTTAGGGTTTTTTAGAAAAATTTTAGTTAGGATTGGGATCTTAAGTATAGTTATAAGCTGTTATAAGATCACTCTCACTTTCCTCTTTTCTATTTCCTATCCATACTTTCATAATAATAAACTGTTTTGTGTTTAAGAAGCTGCTCTCTTGACTTTTGTTCAAACTCCTACCCCCAAAATTTAACCCTTCACAGCCTGGTGGGCCAGGTAGGAGTTTGATTAATCTATTGATTATTGATATTCTTTCCAGTATTAGGAAAAGGATAGGAGTGCAACCATGGAGCTTGATATCATGGTATGATTAGTGAAAGAGGTGGTGCCAAGTTACCTCAGGCACCTCCAAATACCTGGGACCTTCATTGAGATTTTAAATCTCACAGTTTCAGATTGTCTCCAGTTAGTACCACTTATGGGAAATATTTGTGCTGTCTGCATTTTTCAAGGGTACTATCTGTATCAAGTATTTAGTTTAATCCTCAATAAGAAAAGGAAACAACTAAAAAAGAGAGTAATGGAGACTAGAGTTGTATATCTTGAAGACTGCATCTCTCAGTTGACTACAACTATTGCCCACCAAATGGAAACTATCTCTAAAGTTGAAGGCAGTATCTTGCAATTGACTAAAACTATTATGCAACAAAATGAAACTATCTCTCACTTGACTCAAACTAAAACCCAAAAGAAAGAAGATACAAACCCTAGCCTATTCCCTTTAAGAGCAGTACCAACTTTTAATCCAAAGAAGAGAGAACAAGCCATAAAGAAAGAGTTTGTAAATATTAGGCACCACAAACCATTTACCCCTCAGGTTATGGAGGGATTTAGGTGCAGCATTCCTTCTTTTGAGGAGGGGCCCATAGCAGTGATAAAAAAGTAGAGAAGACATGCAGGCAATTGGATTCAATCTGGATTGATTTTGAATAGCTTCTAGATGAGTTACTAACTAAAAGGGAAAAGGATAAAGTTATCAAGCTTACCAATGAGGAGTAGGGTGCAGCTCACTGTCCTGAGAATGACACTCATTGGGACATTAACAATGAAAAGGATTATGAGAGATTATGCCATGCAATGAGAGCATGTTCAGATAAATCTGGTACTTGGACAAAATTTGCAAATTTAAAGCAAGAGATAGGAGAAAATCCTTCTCAGTTCATGGACAAACTTAAAGACCTGGGAGGAAGATACATAGACATTGACTTAACAAGAAAAAGAGACATTAGACAACTGAGAAGGGAGTTTGTAAAAAATTATTGCAAAGTAGTCAAGGACTATTTTAAAACCAGTTGCCCTAACTGGATGAATATGGACCTTGATGAATTAAGGAAAGTGGCAGTTTATGTTGATAATGGGCATGAAATGAAAGATGCCGATGATAGTGATTTGGTGAATGTATTAAGAAAGGAGATAAAAGCATTAAAGGGAAAAATTGGTAAACTTGAAAAAGATGATACAAGTTTTGGAATAGGTATGACTCCAGTGTGAGAATATACAACCCAAAGAGAGAATACAAACCAAAGACCAATGTGTTACTTGTGTGGAAAAAGGGGACAGCTGATGATAAATTGAAGATGCCGGAATCAAATATTCAGCAATTTTAGAAATAATGGTGGGAACTTTAGGAATAAATATTCTAGGAACAACAACTATCCTAGAAATAATAATAACAACAGAAACAATTTCCAAAATAATAATGTTGGAAATTATGGGAATGATAGAAACAGTAACCAAACTGAGGCAAATGACTTGTTACAATATATCCGTAATGGGGCACGTCCATGTACTAGCCAAAATGTAAATCCTCCTCAATGAGAGGTATCTCAGAGGGATACACATGGTCCTTTATGAAGGTTTGCCAGGGGAGAAAGGACTCAGGAATCAAATATTGAAACACTTGATTTTCCAGATACTGATAAAATTTCACCAGTTATCCCAGTCCATTCTCCCTGAGATAGCACTGAAACACATGTGACACTGAAAGTAGGGAATATGTTATACAATTGTCTTTTAGATACTGGGGCATCAAGATCTGTGCTAATGAGCACACCTGATCCTGATTGTAATTCTATTGGCTCTATTAATGTTATCAAAGTCTCCGGAACACCTTCCTTGGAAGTCCAAAAGCTTTCATCTGTGGGACCTTTATATGTGGAACAATCATTCCTGCTGATGCCTAACTCTTCTATGAATTTATTAGGGAGAGATCTTTTGTGTAAATTAAAAGCCATGATAATATGTACTCAGGATGGTGATATTACATTTGAACTACCTGAAGAATCTCTAAAATTGTTCCCAGTATTCTTTCTAGATAATCAGTAGGTGGGTAAAACTCCAACCTTTAAAATACCAACAGATATACCTGAATATCTCTGGGCTACATCTTCTATTGATGTAGGCCTTCTGAAATCAGCAGTTCCAGTTCAAATTAGAACACAGGCATTCTCAGACCAAAGGTTTACAAAATGTGAAATAACTTTACTGGGCAATGAAAACATCACTTTGAAATGCTGTACTCTGCATTGCTTCCAGACTTATCAGTCTCAGGAGAACCATTACATAGTTGTGAATCATTAGTGTCTATGGCAGAAAAGCCTCATGAAAATCTACTAGACACTCCATTAGAAATACGGATCTATTTTTGTTTACAGATGCTTCTTCATTTATGAGAGATGGTATACATTACACTGAAGCTGCTGTAGTGACAGAATTTGCAACCCTGTGGTCAGCTTTGCTTCCATCAAATCTAAACGCACAAGGTGCAGAGTTAAAAGCATTGAAATAAGCCTGTATGATTGCAAGAGATAAAAAAGTAACAATCTATACAGATTCAAAGTATGCCTTTGGAATATGTCACTCAGTGGGTACTCTCTGGCTACAAAGAGGTTTCTTAACATCAGCTGGCAAAACCATTGTGAATGCCAAAATTATCACTGAAGTTCATACAGCTTTACAACTACCTGAATCCCTGGCAGTTGTACATTGCTCTGCCCAATTTGACTTTGTTTCAAAAAGAAACCACAGAGTAGATGCTGCTGCAAAACTCACTGCCATGGAAGGCCCTGAATTGATTTTAAATTTGACAATTATAAATGAAGCAGATTTGTCCCTTGCATATAATGAGAAAGAGGTTAAAAAATGGAAGCAGAACTTTAAGGCTAAACAAGTTAATGGTATATGGGTGGCATTGGAAGGTAAATGAATACTTCTAAGAACATTTTATCAACAAATCTGCCACTCAATTCATAAAAATGGCCATTTTGGAACCCAGGGAATTGTAGAGTCAGTGAAGAAAGTATGGATAGCACCTGGCATAACAAATATCACCTCAAAAGTATATGTGGCTTATGCAACTTGCCAATCTATAGCAACATAGCTTTCAAGGAAAAGCATTTGGGGGATGTCTGTTAGCATACACACTGTTTGAACACATTTTGTTTAGTGATAGTAGATCAGCTAACCAGATGGCTAGGATCACACAAGTTAGTGGTAGAAACAGAGTTGACATCCAGATGTCTGACTCCCAAAGAAGGCAGCAGAAGGTAGCAAGGGTGAGAACACTCAGCTTAGAACTAGAGAACTGGTGACTTAGTCCCAGCTCTGCCATTTATCAATGTGTCATCATGTGACTTGGGGCAAATCACTTGCCTCTCTGGGCATGTCCTCCAATTTTTATATCCTTCACTAGCAGTTCCTTTTCCAAAATGTCAGCCCAAGATGTCAGGAGTTCATTTTCATTGAAATTGTTAATTGTCATTGTCTTTGTAGTTTTGTCCTTGATTTCAGTCACTCACTTTCAACAGTAGGTACTCTTTTCAAGTGCGAACAATGGATCCATGATGTTCTCTCTCCTATCTTGATGGCTGTAGGGGTTGTCAAAAGTACTTGAAATGGACCTTCCCAGGCTGGCTCAGTTCCTCCAGTGAGTTGATAGTTCTTGATATACACTGTATCTCTGGGATATAAATCATGTAATGAAAAGTCTACCAACTTGCACTACAGCTCCTGATTCATGTATTTCTTTTGATTTTTTTTGTAGATCTCTTATATATGTAGAAATAGTTGTATCTCCTTCTAACAATGATGTATACACCAGATTAAATGGTTTAGCATGTATAGGTTGATGACCAAACAGCATCTCAAATGGTGAGATTTATAGATCTCCCCTTGGTCTACTACGCAAGTAGAACAATGCTAATGATAGAGCATCAGGCTATTTTAAATGGGTCTCAGTATGTAATTTTCCAATCATTGTCTTTAATTCCATGTTCATTCTTTCTTCCTGTCCTGAGCTCTGTGGATGGTATGGCACATAAAAATTTGGAGTTATATCTAGCCAAGAATATATTTGGGATAAAATCGAATCTGTGAAATGTGTTCCCTTGTCCAAATCAATTCTTGCTGGTAAACCAAATCTAGGTATAATTTCTTTTAATAATATTTTGGCTACAAATGCTGTCATTGCTTATGCTGTTGGAAATGCCTCCAGCCATCTTTTCCTTTTTTGATTCTCAATTTCCTCATCTCTAAAATCAAGGAATTGTGTGAGTTTTTTCTAAGTTTCTTTCCAATTTGAACTTTTTATGTTCCAAGGCACATTCCTCTGTTCTGAGGTTCCTCCCAACTCTGAAGTTCTGCAAAACAAAATAAGACTTTCTGAAATGAATGAATGGCTAGATGAAAGAAAAAGCATTTATTAAAAAACTGGTTATGTACCAGGAGAACCTTATACACAGAGACTGATACACTATGGCACAATCAAATGTAAGTACACTACTCTACTAGCAGCAATGCAGTAATCCAGGACAATTCTGAGGGACTTATGAGAAAGAATACTATTTACATCCAGAGAAAGAACTGTGGAAGTAGAAACACAGAAGAAAAACAACTGCTTGATCACATGGATTGATGGGGACATGATTGGGGATGTAGACTCTAAGCAATCACCATAATGCAAATATTAATAATATGGAAATAGATCTCAATTAATGACATATGTAAAACCCAGTGGGATTACTCATTGGCTATGGGGGTGGGGTTAGGGGGGAGAGGAGAGGAGGGAAAGAACATGAATCATGCAAATTAATTAAATAAATTTTAAAAAGTTTACTGCTTTACAATGTCTATACATTGCTTCTCCTTCTAGCCTCCGGGGCTAAGGAAAACATGTCTAATCCCTATTGCACCTGAGAGCACTTTAATTTTTATTTTAATGTTCAAATATATCATCTTATCTGATCCTCACAACAAACTAAAGTGAGGCAGGTAGGGTAAATATCTTTATCATTTTAAAACACTAGAAACAGAGGTAGAGATATGTTTAATCATTTGCCCAAGGTTATACAGCTAGTAGATATATAATAATAATAATAATTTATATTTGTGAAATACTCATTTGTTACTAAAACCTTGAATTTCTGATTTTAAATCTAGCAACTTCCTTCCTTCCCTTCCTTCCTTCCTTCCTTCCTTCCTTCCTTCCTTTCTTCCTTATAAATGTCAATAAATATAAACACTTCTTCAAATATCTGGGAAAAAATAGCACGTTTTCCCTAAGCCTCCTTTTCTCTAGACTTAACAGTGTTACTTCCTTCAACCTAATGTCATATGGCATGATCTCAAGGTTCTTCATTTTCCTGATCTTCCTCTTCTGGATGTGCCCAGGTTTACCAACCTCTTGCCTAAAATGTGGTACCAAAAATTGAATACATACTCTGTGTGTTATGAGCAAAATTTCCCCAATACTCTCTATTATGCTTATCTTAATGTAGTCTAAGATTACATAAGTCCTTTTGGCTACTATGTCACACACTGCTCATTCATACTGACTTTTCAGGTCACTAAAACCATCATTTTCAGATTAATTCCTAGTCATGCCTATCTTTGTACTTTTGAAGATGATTTTTTGAACCTAAGATTAGAACTTTGTAACTACATCTATTTAATTGCCTCTTATTAGATTGTACCTAATATTCTAGCCTTTGAAATCTTTTTGGATACTTGCTCTTGTCTTGTCTGATCTTTCTGAGTTTTGTATCTTATGCAAATTTGATAAGCATGACGGTGAAACTTTTATCCAAGTCATTGATAAAAATGTTACATGTTACAGGACTGAGGATATTTCCTAGAACACTCTTCTAGATGCCTCCTATCCTTTTTATCAACTTATTAATGTTTATTTTCATTTGGCCATCTCCCTGTACTTTTATTATTTCCCATATTTCTTTATCTTATCTACAAGAATAGCATGACTTTGCCAAATGCTTTGCTAAAATCTAAGTAATTTACTCCATTTCCTTCATCTGCTAGTCTTATCCTTTCAAAAAAAGAAATGAAGTTATTTTGGGACCTGATCAAGTTATGCACCTGATAAAACCACATTGCTTTGGTTTTCTTTTTGTGACCACCATTTCCTTTGCTAGATATTTAGTAGTCATCTCTTTAATAACATTCTTAAATGATGCCAGGAAACAAAGTCAGGTTCTAAACTGGGAAAGCATTTCTCATGTTCTGGCCGACACAACCACATTCTCAACAATTTTCCCAAGATCACTGACACTGGTCTAGAAATCAGATAGGTTAATTCCTACAGCACTTTAGGATATAGTGTAGTCCTGATCATTTAACTAGTTAAGAGAAGCTAGGTGCTCTTATACTGTCTCCTCATATATCTTCTTTCTCCCTCTTTAGCTTGACTTTCAATTCCCTACTTATCATTTTCCTTTCCAGTCCTTTCCAGTTCAAAGATCATTCTACTGGGGAAGAAAAGCAGGACAGTCAGACCTGAGTAGTTCCTCTTTCTTTCCATCCTCCATTACATTGTTCTTTCCACTCAAAGGAGCCTATGCCTTTTGAAAAAATCTCCCTCTTATCTTCATTAAAGCTTAAAAACTCACCTTTTTTTTAGTTTAGTTAGTTTAGTTTTCCTCCCCAGCTTCAGCTTATTTTGAACTTTTGTGCAAAAGAATTTTCCTAGGAAAATGTTGAGGCTTTGTGCAAAGGAAAATTCCCAGAGCTCTTAGCAAATATGCATAAACTTATAACTTGTGATTTTTCATTGGGTAGCTTTCATACAGTTATTGTTACAGCAGTTATCCCATCCCCACAATGGGAACAATATGGATTCTATTTAATTTTTAAAAAATATTTCATTTAAATAAAAAGCCCTCTGGTCTTTAAGATCACTTCAGGAACTTAAAAGTGGTTTTTAAAAGATCTTGAATGATGCAAATGATTTTAAGCGCTTAGCTTTTATATTCCTAGCTGAAACCTCAGAGGCCCTGAACATTAATTTCAGAAAAATAACATCAACAATAATGATAGCTTGCATTTATGCAACGCTTCAAGGTTTGCAAGGCATTTTACAAAAATTATATCATTTGATCCTTGCAACAACTCTGGTAGGTAAGAATTATTATTATCCCCATTTTATGGTTAAGGAAACTGAGGCAGATACTGATTAAGTGACATGCCCAAGATCATACAACTAGTATTTGAGGCTGGTTAAGATCTTCGTCAGCTATAAAAGATTTTACAGGAACAAATGTGTGAAATTAATATAAATTGTACCCCTCTTTTGTCTTTTCAGGGGAAAATTTTTAAAACATATTTGGGTTGGTATAAGCTTCACCCTTTGATTGGGTGCACATGTATGCTTTACTAGAACCTTGGAGGTCCCTTGGTTCCCTGGGATCCTGGAGGAAGCTTGCCTCTTTTCCCCGAGACCCTGGGTATCTGGAAGACTGGCCTCTAACCTGGTCTGAGGTCAAGGCTTTCCAACCAGAAAGTCCCAGGAGGAGTGACCTCACTGGGGGTTTTAAGAGAGGGATTTCAGGAAAGAGAATTTTCTTTTGGAGACTTTTCAGGGTGCTGTGGCTTTTGGCTACTGAATGGAGACAAGCTTGGTAAACTCAAGTTACCTAGGCGTGGCCAGGTAATTATATGACTGTATCTCTCTGAGTCCAGCTTTTATTACTTAATAAATAATTATACATTTATAGCCTTCAGAGAATTTTAATCATAATGCAACATAGGAACTCAATTAACTTTTATTTTTTTACCATTTAGATACAAATGATCCAGAACTTGGAAAATTTCTCTGCCCATCTTTTGGGGGAACCAATCCCCCAAAGGGAGGAAGGATAGTGAGAATGTCCTCTTCTGGGATAATATGTAACAGTAAAGCTTGATGCAATATCATTTCCATGCTCTAATTCAAAGAAATTAGAATTAAATCAATTAAGTTTTCTTTTCTGCCAAATTTGCTTCTATACCCCATTTTCCTGAAAATATGCTCTTCATATGCTGCAGGAGGCTTGTTTAAAATGCATTAGTTTTTTGTCACAGAAAAATATCGAAGGTTATCTTCTAATACTAATTATCAATCATAAATAACTAATTAGGTTTGTATTTAGAAAATTTTTCCTGTGGGGTAAGAAAGCAGTCATGGCTTTCACCAAAAAAAGGTCTGAGATATCTAAAAATATAATGTTATTGGTAATAATCCTATAATTCTCCCTTAATATTTTATTGATTCATAGATGTATTGAGAATAGCAATGACTTCTCTTTTTTTTAAGACTATTCTAGATAATTTTCTTTCAATATTGAAGTTCTCATTTTTTTTTACTTTATTCCTAGTGATTTTAATTTGTTTCTCTTTAGGGCCTAGCACAGTCACTCGGGCTTAATAGGTGCCAAATAATTATGTGACAGATAAATGAATGTCTTTTCAACTATTGTTGTCTCAGAACATGACAATGTATTAGGTATTTGCAGAGATATAGATGGCATCCACTTCGTTGGCAGAGAGAGCTACTAGTCCTCCAGATGGAAATAGAAGATGGGAACAGCCCTAAATCACTCTAGGTCTCTATTTCAATGAAGATTTTTTGATGAAATCAAGAGAAGAATTAATCAGACAGATGCAATATAAGAAAGAATGCTAGATTTGTTGTTTAGTCCATTTCAGTTTTGTCCAACTCTTTGTGACCCCATTTGAGGTTTTCTTGGCTAAGATACTGGAGTGGTTTTGCTGTTTTCTTCTCTAGCTCATTTACAGATGAGGAAACTAAGGTAAACAGGATTAAGTGACTTGCCCAGGGTCACACAGCTAGTAAGTGTCTGAGGCTAGATTCGAAGTTGGTTCTTCCTGACTCCAGGCCCAAGCATTCCATCTAGCATAGAAGCAATTAGACTGATGCAGCATAAACAAGAACGCTACAGGGAGGAATCAGCAAGTTTTTACCTCATTTCTCTAATATCGAGGTTAGCATATATAAAAATAAGTTTTGTGGGTATGCTTTAGGTGCTGTGGGTAGCCAAGAAAACCAAAGAAACTCCCTTTTATCTGTCATTCCTCTGTCTTGCCCCTGACCCTGTTTATCTTGCAGCTCCTGCCTAGTTTTTGACCTTCCTTACAGCAGCTGAAACTGCAAAGATAATCCTGTGTATTAGGGTAGAAGATGGAGGTGGTGGGGTTTTACATGGAGATAGCTAACCTGAAGAAGAGACTTTCCTACAAGCTCACAGCAATCCAGAGGTGTCCCAGTTCCATTCTTGCCTAAATGGAAACCTATATAAGCTTTGTTCTTTTGTTTCTTTAGGGAGTCTCTGCCAATGGTGGTAAAGGTGGTGAGGGTTCCTTATTGGTGAACTTAACTAGTTCCTAAATTTCTAGTTCTGGTTCTAGTTTGTTTCTGCACTGACAGTTTTATACACAATACATACACAAAGCTTTCCAAATGGCCCTTTACCTTGACTAACCTCTCAAATTCTACTGGACTTAAAAGCTTTATCTTGTCAGAGTCCCTGCTCTTCCCTCCTAGCTCAAAGGAATTCAGAACACTTTCACAACTTCCTAATTGTTTGATTGGCAACTCCTTTATGCACATATTCCCATAACTCTCCATAGTTCAGGGTAATTCTTGCCACTATTATTTGTTTTGAAGATTCATGTCACAAAAAAGCAGAAAGATTTCTGTTTCTTCCCCCCCCTCCCCCCCCGAGATGTACATTGGACTCTAGCTGATCTTTTGGGGGCATCTCTCTTCAAATATGTTCACATAGATTAAATATTTCTATTCCGGGTGAGTAAATCTCTCTGCCAACTTTCCAGAGGCCAAGTTCTTCATGGAAAGAGAGATTTCCCATGCCTTTGGAGAGACGCTTCACTGCCTCATCAACCAGACAATACAATTATATGTGTGTTGTGTGTTGTCTACCTTAAAAAGAAATCAGCTACCAAAGTATTTATAATAAAGAGTCTTCCATTGTGGTCAGAAAGATTGCAATCTGGGTTCCCCCATAGTCCATGCACCATGGTACTTGGCTTCCCCAATGAGAAACTGAAGCAGGGACGGGGCAATAGCAATAGCAAGGTTACTAGGATTCACAAAAGTTTGGCAAAGGTGTAATAGCCAGAGACTAAGGTGGGTGGGAATGGGCATTTGCTATGATAGGTTTGATCATCCTCTTTTAAATTCAATCCTTGAGGTAGACAACACCAATTCTTCATCAATTCAGTCATTATCTGTCTTCTGAGTTCCTTTCTGGGAAAGTTAGTAAAAGGATTATCTGATTATGATGTCATTAGTGTATATGATGCATCCATACACACAAATCACATACATAGAATAAAGTAATAGCTAGCTTCTATATTTTACAGATGAGAAAATTGAGGCAGATAGAAGGTAAGTGACTTGCCCAAGGTCAGGCAGAGTCAGACCATGGAAAGGCCCCTGTATGGAGCAAGATTTAAACTCAGGTCTCTCTGACTTCAGATGCAGACTATCCACTGTGACACCCAGCTGCCTGGATAGTGATAAAATATATAGATGTGACAACTTTGTTTTATGAAACATAATACTCATGAAACATAAAACTCAAATATTCATGGATGACCCTAGGTAGGATCAGTAGGTTTGTCCTAAGACTGAAGAATAAACCTTCAAATATCCATTGATCACCCTACATAGGATTAGCAGATATAATCAGATATTAAATACCCTTTTTATCTTAGTTTCTCTTATTGTATCTAGATGCTCCCAAGTATTAATCCTCTTTCCCTAGCCTCTATGTAAGCCAATCAGTTGTCCTCCCTTTCATGGACCCCCTAATGGATATATAAGACCCCAAGTTCTACAGTTCAGTGGAAATTCCCATTCTTGGTGTTTTCCCTGGAGTCAGTGTTCCCAGAGTCCCAGAGCTGGTGGCTCTGTGTGGTGGTCAGCCATAAGAGCATCGTCAACTTTGTCCTGATTACAGACGTGTTCTTTTATAACTGCTTTGGTGGTTCTGTGTTTTTTCAGGTTGACAGATGTAATGGAAACCATGCCATTGAAACATGCGCTTTGGCCCCATGGTGATACGAAAGCAGTTTTGGTTTTATTCTAAAGGACATGTACAACCCTGGCTCCCTGCCTCCCCACCCCCATGACAGGCCACTACAATGAAAACTAAGCCAGGACAAAGAGCCTACTCAGTAGACCTTAAGAGGAGTCCCAAGGCACGCGGTTCCTACGTGCTGACTGTGTAGGCTCTGTAAGTCTCTTTCCCTTTGTAGCCATAGTGGCTCCTCCAATAAGAAAACAAACACACAGGCTTCTAGGTAGCCTGAGCCTGGACTGTGGACCCTGGCTACTTTTTCTGCTTTGTGTATACAGTTATCCTTTCCACATCTGAGGGGAGGGGCCCTCATGATTTGGAAAATCAAAATAACATTTTTTGGCTCTCTCTTTGTACCAAAGAAGTTGGAATTTTTTCTTTTTCTTTAAGGGCATGTTTACAGAACCTCACTGTAATTTTTGGGTTAAATATGCATTTCTGAGTTTCTAAAACTTTTCTGTGTCATTGTTGGCCTTTAAGTGTTGTCTAAGGTTTCTGCAAAACTCCCCCCAAATTCCCATTTAATTTCTTATGCCAACCCACACAACATATTGAAACTTCAGTGGGAAAGTTTGAGGTGCAGAAGGGATAACTGTATTTACTTGAGCATAAAGTGACCTGGAGGTGGACATTTCTAGCCTTTTAGGCAACCTCAGAAGTTTGAAAGATTGAGATCTCTTTGGTTGAAGTAGAAGTTTTCTGTAACTACAGTGACCCCTTATCTATGGAGGGAGTTATATTCCAGAGACCCCCACCGGAGAGCAAACAGACCGATGCTACAGTGACTGAGCCAATCAGCATCCAGGATACAGAACACAGCTCTGTGGTTGGTCGCTTTTCATCAGCCAATAGCATGCCAGGCACAATCTCACGTTGGCAAACTTGTGCAAGCAGAAGTGACCTACTGCATTTCCATTGTGTAGAGTATGGCATTCATCCATAAAATCTTGCGATCTAGGGAAAACTCCATGATACAGAATTAGATCTATTTAAAGCAACAACAACACCACACACACAATACAGTGAAGCCACAAGTGAACTGCAATATAGCAAGGGACGACTGTATATCCTTCTTAGAGATGATTAGTGCCATCAGGAGAATGAGCCCAAGCCATGCATACTCTCAGAAGAAGATTTAGCTGAAAGGAAGCTACTTGGAAAATGCAGAGCTGAAATGAATGTGAAATTAGTTGTCCAGGAGTCCCACAAAATGTCTCATGTTTCAATGGTGGCAAACTCCTGGAAAAGTATGAAAGAAGTTATGTGTTACGGTTTCAGGTTTGGTTTTTTAAAATATGTGCTTATGAGTCTTGTGTTTTTTGTTTTTTTTTTTTCCCCTGGGAAAAATAAATCTGACCCAAACTTGATCTATTCTGTAAACTGAGTATCTTTCTTCCCCCCCCCCCCCTTATTTTATTTATTTTAAAAAATATTTTTGCCCATGGTTACATGATTCTTGTTGTCTCCCCCCCCTTACAGAGCTGAGCACCTTTCTAATCTATCTTGGATAGTGGTAGACGAGCTAAACCTAAACTTGTTTTATCTGAGTTTTACCAGGGTCCAAGATAGGGTTATAAAGAGCCTGGTCCTTTTTTTTTAAGTCTAGGCTCCTCCAGCGAGATAATACTTATAAAGCATTTAGCACAGTGCCTAGCACAAAACGGTGCTATATATATATTTTTTAAACCCTTGTACTTCGGTGTATTTTCTCATAGGTGGAAGAGTGGTAAGGGTGGGCAATGGGGGTCAAGTGACTTGCTCAGGGTCACACAGCTGGAAGTGGCTGAGGCCGGGTTTGAACCTAGGACCTCCTGTCTCTAGGCCTGACTCTCACTCCACTGAGCTACCCAGCTGCCCCTAAAACGGTGCTATATTAATGCTTATTCCCTCCTTCCATTCCTCCAAGACTAAATTCAGAAAGCATAAGCCCAAGAATTGGGACCTCTTAGTAGGAGAGGTACCTCAGGATCCCTTGTCTTTTGTTATATTATGGAGCCAGGATAGTGAAAAAGGATTGTTCATGTCCTCTAGCAAGGGACTGAAACCCTTTTCCTATCATAGGACCCAAGTACAAGCTCTAATGAAATTGCGTCTTAGTATATAAAGCAAATAAAAAGTAATTTTGGAGTAGTGGGTGATGATTAGAGAATTGGGATAGAGCTTGAGTAGAGGTAGCATTCAAGCTGAGCTTTGAAATGAGCTAGGAATACTATTAGGTAGTAGAGAGAAAGGAGAACATTTCAAACATAAAGGAGAGACTCTTTAAAGCCAGAGAAAGGAGAGGTGGAATATTCTGTTTAAGGAACAACAGAACAGTTTCATTGGAATGCAGATACATGAGGAAAAATAATGTGAAATGAGTCTGGAAAGACAGATTGGAGCCAAAGTGTGATGGTTGCTAACCAGAGAAGTTTGTATCTTATCCTAGAGGCAGTAGAGAGCTAATAAAGCTACTTGACTAGTCAAATCTAGGTTTTAGGACTATCATGAGGCAGCTCTGAGGAGAAAGAAGAGAGACTAGAGTCAAGGAGACCAATTAGAAGGTTAGTGCAATAATCTACGTGATTAATTAGGAGAACTGAGGGTGGACAGAAGAAGAATGAAAAGATATTTTCTTGTTGTTGTTGAGAGAGAATTTCTCAGTTGGAAATTACTAGAAAAAAGACCCTGCTAGTGAGGGCTATCTACTGAGTTTTCTTTAGCACCACTTTCCCTAGCTTTCTTAGGTTTCCTTATCACTATACTGAGGGTATAGTGGGGGGTGCAAGCTTTCCTTTTCCCACCTTTTTCTTGTTGCCCCAAAACTAGCATGCTTCTTTTGGGGTTTAAAAAACTGGGGATTTGCTATAAAGTGCAATGGGGAAAAGAGACTGGAAGAGGAGAGAAACCAAAGAACAGATAAGAAGAGTAAAGGAATTCTTATGCCTAGATCCTGATCTTAGTACTATCTAAAGGACACCAAGCCTCCTCTTGGCTGCCTCCTATCTGAGCTCCCTTTGCCTGGTTTTATGCTTCATGTTAGGCTCTCCTTTCTCTCCTTATACTCCCTCAATTTAGTGACTTCTATTAGTCTCCAAGAACTTAATTATCATTTATTTCTATGTAGATATCATCAATCAAGTCTCTCTCCTGAATTTCAGTAGTCCTGCACTGCCAACTGTCTAATGGACATTTCAGACTCGATAGATAATACCATGGAAGTCTCAAAATCATCTCCAAAACACAGATCATTGTTTTTCTACCTGAAAATGCCCCTTTCTGCTGAAATTCCCTAAAGGACACCACGATCTTTCCGGTCTCTGAGGTTCACAATTTTAGTTTTTTTCTTGCTCTCTTTGTTCTTCATCACTCCATAGATCCAATCAGCCACCAAATCACCTCCATATCACTGGCATCTGTCTCCTCTTCAGCATTCACATAGCCATTACCTTTGACTAGATTATTGCAAGTCTCCTAGCTGGTCTTCCTGGCCGGAATTCCTCCACACTTCAGTCAATATTCTATGGAACTGCTGAAGTAATTTTCCTTAATATCAGCTCTGAACTGCATTTAATAAATTTCAGGGACCCCTATTGCCTTTGGGATAAAATATCAACTTCTATTTCGCTTTTAAAACCCTTTTGCATCCTTGCCCCTCTGTATCTTGTCAGCCCTGTTATACTCTTCCCTTTTGCTAAAGTCTAGCCCAAATGGGTTTTTCCCCCCCTATTCTTCACACATAGCACTCTATAGCCCTCTTCATGCCTTGTATTGTCTCCCTCACCCCCTAACTCATGACTGGAATGATTTTATTTCCTCCTCCCCTCTGACTAAATTCCTTCTTGTTATTCTCTTTGTGACCCCAGGGACATAACTGTCCATGGAATTTTCTTGGGGAGGATACTGGAGGAGTTTGCCATTTCCTTCTCCAGTGGAGCCTTTTTGTCAGATAATCAGAGGTTAAAGGATTTGCCCGGGGTCACACAGCTAGGTAGTATTGTTATAAAGAAGAGATAAATTTAGTAGGAAAATGAAGGTTTGCAGAGGACAGATGCATGGAACCTACAGGGAAAGATTCTGGAATGCTGGAAGGGAGTGTTAAGCTGAAAACTCAGGGACTGTTAGGGGTCTGTCTTGGTCTCTGGATTTGAACTTGGAGTGGTTGCCAAGTCCTGAGGGGTTTGATCCTGTCTGTGTTGCTGTCCTTGCTGCCGAGTGTCCTGTGATCCTGTTGCTAGCCTGTATCATCCAGCTGTCTGCACTGTCAGTAAGCAGAGGTCTGGGTCCAATAGGATTTAGGACCTACCCTGGTCCCTGCCTAATCTGTCACATACCAGCATCTCTAGTAATAACCAAGAGAGGATTTTTAGAGCAGGATATTTAGAACAGTGACGGGGTTTACACATTAGTGAGGACAGGGTGATAATAGATAAACAAACCTCTGAAGCCCCTTCTTGAGAAAGTTTTAGGTTCTGGGTATTTAGCTAGTGAGTTAGTGCCAGGGATTTCCCTTTCCCTCTTTACCTCTCTCTTAGGAAATAAAATACATCTTCCATTTACTGTGACTGAGGAAATCTGTGTGCTGGTCCCAGACCAGGCTCTGCCCTGACTCACTATTAGGCCCTTCAACCCAAATACTGGCCCAAATGTAATCCACTGATACCCATCTAATCCCATTTCCCCAAATCCCTTAATACAGTATGTAAGGCCAGATTTGAAGTCAGATCTTCCTAACTGTAGGCACAGCACTCAACCCACTGAGCCATCTAGGTACCGCCTAGGAACTGAATCCCTACTTCCCTCAAAACTCAGTTCAAACCATACCTTCCAGACAGAACCTTTTCTGATACCTGGCACTGGTGCTCTCCCTTCCAAAATACTTTGTATATACTTATGTACATGCACATTATTTTCCTTGATAGACTGTAAGCTTCTTGAGGGCAGAGATTATTTCATTTCTGCTTTTATATATTTTTGCACTTAGCTCTGTGCTTGGTACCCAGTAAGCACTTTAGAAATACTTATTGATTGATACATGTTAACTCAAGTTTAGCTATTTTGCTATAGATTTTAGTTATTTCTCAACATTCCCCTTTTTTTGGGTAAATATCTCTTAGCTTTTGTCTTATTAACAATTCTAAGGCTGAAGGGCAAAGGCTAGGCAAATGGGGTTAAGTGATTTGCCCAGGGTTACACAGCTAGGAAGTGTCTGAGGCTAGATTTGAACCCAGGTTCAACTGACTCCAAGCCTGGTGCTCCATCCACTGTGCCATCTGTAGACATTCTTAAAAATATATATAGTAATTTGCATGAAAGTACTGATATAACCTAAATCAGACTATTTATAGCCTGGTAGGGAGGGAAGGAGAAAATCTGAATCCTAATATGTCAGAAAATAATTACTAAAAATTGTTTTTATATGTAACTGAATAAAAGTTAAATATATATGTTTATATATATATATACACAGTATTTTATTGATGTGTATGATTTCCTCCTTTCCAACCCTCCTTTGTAACAAAGAAAAACTGTTATTTTTTAATTTTTAAAAAATATTTTAATAGTTTAAATTAATTCATTAAAAGTTAAGTTAAAAATTAAAATATTTTAAAGATATTTTTAAAAAATGTGATAAAATATTGTCACATCTAGTTACTATAATGAGTGTTTTTTCTTAATTTTTTTTTCTGTCTCAAGTGTTCAGTGGTTAACTCTAAGCTCCATCTCTTCCTTTCCCCCACCTTTTTTTCCCCACATTTTTTTCTTTCACTATTCTACAGAGGTTTTGGAAAGCACTGAAGGGTATTCAGTGAGAATATCCAGCTTTCTTATTCAGATAGAAAATACAGAAACAAATTCAATATTGATATGAAGAAAAACTTTTAGCATTTAGGGTTAATGTTGGTTTGCTTTGGCTAGTAATGAGCTCCCCCTTATTAGCAGATATCTTCAAACAAAAGCCAAATCATTACCAGATGAACATGTTGTAGAGAAGACTTTTGTTTAGGTACAGGTTGGAATAAAATGCCTTTTGAGTTCCCTTCAAATAATTATTCTGTCAGTTTTCCTCTCTGTCTCTCCCCCTCTCTCCCCCTCTCTCTGTCTCACTCTGTCTCTCTCTGTCTTAGTCTCTCTCTTTTTCTTTCTCTGTCTCTGTCTCATTCTCTTTTATGGGAGTTCACTTAACAGCTAATAATATTGGTCAGATGATTTTCACAAGCTCAGCCCTTGATGGTCAAATCAGCTCTTCTATCTAGGCCATACCAGGCTTCAGGCATATTTCTGTGCTGTTTACCACATGGCCTCTCCTCCCATACTGAGTCCTTTTCTAGTTCTGAACCTGTGCTCTAGTTGGTTCCACTCCCAGGTCCCCATTCATGGGCACAGAGTCAAAGGAGAGAGAGACACACCCTAGAGTCAAAGAAGGAACAATAGAAATCTTTTCTTGTTTCTAGCTACTGGCTCTAATCTCTTGCTTATCTCTAGATCTTGTATGAGTCACGGCAGGTCCAGCCTTGGGCCCTATTTCCCTGAAAGTGGATTCTTAATACTACAAGTTTTTACAAAGAGCAAAATATATGGACATATAGCAATACTAACCTATTCTCATCTCTCTCTTGTAATAATCCACCATACTCTATGGCAGAGTATCTTAACCTGGCATCTATGAACTTTTTAAAAAAGTATTTTCATAACTATATTTCAATGGAATTTATTTCTACTGTAATCCTATGTATTTTGTGTATTTAAAAACATTAGAGAAGAAAGAGGTCCATAGGCCAATGGGGCCCATGATACCAAAAGAACCTATGAACTAGAGATTCAATTGTCTGAAATTCAGCCAAGTGGTAATTGTTTAAAGTAGATAGGTAAATATATTAGCTTTAATGGGAGAGATGGTCAAATCTAAGGTTTCTGAGAGAATTGCCAGGAAGAAGGCACTTGCCTCTTATAGTAGATGTAAGAGAAAGGCTCGATAGCAGAATTCAATGCTGAAACAAAAGGAGGTGCTCACAGTTCACTGAATGCAGGAGGTTTACTTAGCTCTAACATAGCAAGGTTATTTAACAAGGATATGCCCATGGAAATGTCTCTGGTGTATAGGGCACGATTTAGCCTAGGGATATCCATCAAGTCTATAAAGCACTAACCCTACTTGGCTGGGCCATTTTAGGGGACCAAGAAGCCATTTCATTATATTCAGAGGTTACCCGAAAGAGGTGTCAAAGGAGGCTCTGCTTGAGTTTTGTCCTGCCTCCCCTTCCGGTTTTCTCTCATCAAGCTCTAACTTTGTGCCTTTTAGGGAAAATGTAGCTTAATCCATGTAGGGATGTGGAAAGGGATACTCCGATATTGGTCCTGTCACTACTGAGTTTAGGGGTTCTGTATGAGATTGTATAAGACTGACTGCATCAGGAAGAGGGAAGTGTTTCAAACTCTGGCAGTAGCCTGATTGGGGTCATATTTATAGTGAAATCTCTGGTTTGTATAGAATAGGGAAGTGGGGGAAACATTTCCCATTAGTCTGAAGAATCATTCAACAACATTAATTTAACAAGCATTTATTAAACTGCTACTTTGTACCAGGTGCTAGGGATATAAAGACAAAAATGAAAACAGTCACAAGATAATAGATCTAGAGGGAAAGGACATTAGAGACCATTTGGTCCAACCTTTTCATTTTATAGATAAGAAAACTGAGGCCCAAGGTCACACAAAGAATAAGTGGATGAGCTAGTATTAAAATCCAGGTCCTCTGGCTCACAAACCAGTGAACTTTCCACTATATTCTGGTAAGAATTCCTGTCTCCAGGAGCTAACATTCTATTGGGGAGATGGCGAAGAGACAGTAAGTTCACAGATAAGTTTATTCAAAATGTAATTTGGTAGAGAAACACTAGCAATTGGAGAGGTTTGGAAGTCTTCTGGTAGGAAGTGGAACTTGAGAAGGACCATAGCAAAAGTTAGAGAGTCTAAGTGAGTATAAGAAAGGAAATACATTATTACCAAGGCTGAGGGACAGCCTGTGCGGAAATGGAGACAAGAGAGAGCATGTCATGTACAGGGAAAAACAAATAGGATATTTTGACTAGAACATATCAAGAAAAGAAGAGCCAGATTGTGAGACTTTAAGTGCCAAAAAGACATCAGTATTTTATCTTGAAGAAATGAGGAAACATTGGTGCTTTTTTGGGCAAGGGAGTGACAAAGGGAAAGCAGTGCTTTAGTAATAACACTTTGGCAACTGAGTGGAGAAAGATTTAGAGAAAGGGATGGGAAGCACTGAACTAGAAGCCTGGAAGACAATTTGAAGGATCTTGTGACAGTCAAGGTGATAGAGTATCTGGGACAACCAAATATAGCTAGATAGAATCCAAGCTCCTTGAGGATAGGAAGAGTTCCATTTTAAATTTGTGTCCCCATGATCTAGCACATTGATTGAAACATAGTAGGCACTTAATAAATGCTTTTTAAATTATTATTTTTTAAAGCACAAAGCTAGTTTAAATTTATCTCTCACATTCACCCATTAAAAAGGAAAGGAAAATAAAATCCATTATGTGTCATGATGAGAAACAAATTTCTGCATTAGCCATATCTCTTCTCTGTCCCCTTCTAAAAAAAAAAAGAAGAGAAAAAATATACTTCAATTTTCCCTTGTCATATGTCCTTTCAAATTATGGTTGCTCATTGTTTTATTAGTAGTAAATCTTCACAATTGATTATCATTACAGTATTCTGTTACAGTATGAATTATTCTCCTGGTTCTACTTATTTTACTGTGCATCAGTTCATACAAGTCTTCCCAAGTTTTTCTAAAGCCATACACTTAATAATTTCTTAGAATATAATAGTATTCCATCCTTTTCCTATACCATAACTTGTTCAATTATTCCTCAATTTATGGGCATCCCCTTGATTTCTAAATCTTTCCCGTCACAAAAAAACTACTATACTTTTTGTGATATGATTATGATTGTGCTATAAGAAAAGACAGGGGGCAGCAGGGTAGCTCAGTGGATTGAGAGCCAGGCCTAGAGATGGGAGGTCCTAGGTTCAAATCCGGCCTCAGACACTTCCCAGCTGTGTGACCCTGGGCAAGTCACTTGACCCCCATTGCCCACCCTTACCACTCTTCCACCTAGGAGCCAATATATACAGAAGTTAAGGGTTTAAAAAAAAAAAAGAAAAGAAATGACAAGCAGGCTACTTTCTGAAAAACCTGAAAAGATTTCCATGAACTGATGCAAAATAAGCAGACCCAGGATTGTACAGTACAGCAATATTGCATGACAGTTAATTGTGAATGGTTTAGCTATTCTCATCAATACAATGATCTATGATAATTCCAAAGAACTCACAATGAATAGTGCTATCTACTTCCAGAGGAAAGAAATGATGGAGTCTGTAGATCAAAGAATATGTAATTTTTTTTCTTTTTTGGTTTGCTTTCTTTTTACAACATTACTAATATGGAAATATATTATGTATGACTCACTTCTATAACCTATATCAATTTTCTTGCTTTTTCAGCAAGGGAGGAGAAGAGAGAGAGAGGGAGAGAATTGGGAACTCAAAAGTTTTTTTTTAAATGAATGTTAAAATTTTCTATGGACTTCCAGGCTAAGATAGCTTCAGAGTAGAAGCAAGGGTCTTCTTCTCCTCACAACTGATATAAAGCACCTCAAAAGGACAAAAATCAAAATCAGATGAGCGAAGGGGCTCTATCATAGGGTACACCCTTGAAAGGTAGGCAGGGTTTGGGAATTTCCATGCTATAAGGGAGTAAAATTACTCCTACCAAAGTGTGAACTGATCACCTCTCCCCTACTCCACCTATGGCATCAGAGTCAGAGCGAGTACAGGCCAATTTCTAGGTTCTCGGAGGGCTGGCTGAAGACACCACAGACTTACCTCTGAGGGCAGCAAGACTTGGGAACCCCAGGAGGCTGAGGAACTTGGACCTTGGATGCAGAGATAGGGCAAAGGGGCTGCCCACAGCAGACATGATGGAGACTGAAAAATAACTTCAGGGCAAAAACTGCTCTGTAGCTTTATATAGAGAGAGCAGCCTACCCTCCTTATTCAGACTTCTGGCTGGGAAGGGAAGAAAAAACTAACACAGCAATGGCTACCAACAACCAAGAATTATAATCTACAACTACCAAAAAAAAAAAAAAAAAAAAAAAAAAGAAAAAGAAAAAGCCTCTGACCCTGGATAACTTCTATGGACAAAAACAGCAGACTACAGAGGAGACAGCAGAGAGCAACAAACAAGGAAACATATCCAAACTTTCCAAAAAAAAAAAAAAAAAGGAAAGTTGTCATAAGCTCTCAGGGAACTCAAATTTGAGTTTAAGAACCAAGTAAGAAAGATAGAAGAAACTTGGCAAGAAAAGTGGGAAACAGTTCAAAAAGAGAATAACAGTTTAAAAGACAAAATGTCCCACTTGGAAAAAGATGCCCAGAAATCACATGAAATGATAAGCAAATTGGAGACCAGAATTAATTTGCTGGAAGCCATGAAAAGCAGGATAGACCAAACAGAAAAGAAAAATCAAAAGATCAAAGCTAAAAAACAGTCTTTAAAGACCAGAATTGGGCAAGTAGAAGCTAATGATCTCACAAGACAGCAAGAATTAATAAAGCAAAGCCAAAAGAATGACAAAAGAGAAGGAAATATGAAATATCTCATTGAGAAGATGACTGACCTGGAAAATAGGTCCAGGAGAGGTAATTTGAGAATCATAAAACTACCTGAAAACTTAGAAAAAAACAGAAGCCTTGACCTCATATTATAAGAAATTATCCAAGAAAATTGCCCTGATATTCAACAAAAGGGCAAAATAAATATTGAAAGAGTCCACAGATCACTTTCTACATTAAATCCTCAAGACAATCCCCAGGAAAGTAACTATCAAATTCAAGAGCGTCCAAGCTAAGGAGAAAATATTTCAAGAAGCCAGAAAGAGACAATTCAGATATCAAGGAGCACCAATCAGGATTATGCAGGATCTGGTAGTCTTTACACTAAAGGACTGTAAGGCTTGGAATATGATATTCAAAAAGGCAAGAGAATTGGGTCTACAACTAAGGATCACCTACTCATCAAAACTGACTATGCTAGGGGGGCAGCTGGGTAGCTCAGTGGATTGAGAGCCAGGCCTAGAGACAGGAGGTCCTAGGTTCAAATGTGGCCTCAGACACTTCCTAGCTGTGTGACCCTGGGCAAGTCACTTGACCCCCATTGCCTACCCTTACCACTCTTCCACCTATAAGTCAATACACAGACGTTAAGGGTTTTAAAAAAAAAACTGACTATGCTTCTAGGGGACAGTATGGGCATTTAACAAAATAGAAGATTTCCAAGTATTTGTAAAGAAAAGACCAGAACTAACTGGAAAATTTGATGTCCAAATACAAAATTCAAGAGAAACATGAAAAGGGAAACAAGAAAGAGGGAAAAAAAAATTTAAGGGCTTTAGTAAGGTCAAATTGTTTATATTCCTAAATGGAAAAATGATATTTGAAACGCTCAAAAAAATGTATTCACTATCATAGTAGTTAGAAGAATTATTCATAGGTAGAGGTTGGGTTACTAAGTGGTTTAAGATGATATATAAAAAAAAAGGAGGGGAGAAGATGGAACTAAGAGAAACTTGAAGGAATAAGAAAAATTGGATAAATTATACCACATAAAGAGGTACATGGGAGGGGGAAGAGAGTGCTAATAGGTAATACTCAAACCTTACTCTCAGTGGAATCAATTCTGAGAGGAAAGAGCTTCTAGATTCATTAGGGTATCAAATTCCATCTTACCCTACAGGGAAGTTGAGAGGGGAAAAACCAAGGGAAGGGAGTGTGGTGGGAAGTACAAAAGGGAGGGAAAGAGATGGGGGAGGGAATTTAATAAACCCTAAAGAAAAATAGGAGAGGAATAAGAAGGGAGAGGGTGGGAAGGGAAGTAAAATAAGGGTGGTGGTTAGGGGGACTGATTAAAAGCAAAACACTGGTGTAGAAGAAAATAGAGAAAGAAGAAAGGGAAGGAGTAGGAGAGGAAATTAAAAAAATGGGGAATACACAGGTAGTAATCATAACTCTGAATGTGAATTGAATAAACTCACCCAAAGCAAATAGCAGAGTGGTTTAGAAACTAAAGTCCTACTATATGTTGTCTATAAGAAACACACATGAGGCAGGTAGACACACACAAGGTCAAGGTAAGAGGCTGGAGCAAAATCTTTTGGGCATCAACTGAGAAAAAGAAGACAGGAGTCACAATCATATTATCTGACAATGCCAAAGTAAAAATAGATCTGATTAAAAGAGATAGGGAAGGTAATTACATCTGATAAAAGGCAGTATAGACAATGAGGAAATATCAGTGCTCAACATGTATGCACCAAATGGTATAGCATCCAAATTTTTAAAGAAGAAACTATTAGAGCTCAAGGAGGAATTAGATAGTAAAACTATACTAGTGGGAGACCTGAACCTTCCTCTATCAGATCTAGATAAATCAAACTAAAAAATAAAAATGAAAGAGGTAAGAGATGTAAATGAAATCTTAGAAAAATTAGTTAATAGATATATGGAGAAAAATAAATAGGGATAAAAAGGAATACACATTCTTTTCAGCTGCATATAATACATTCACAAAGATTTACCATATACTGTAATCAAGAAATAATAAGGGGCTAAAGAGGCTTATATTAGAGGGGCTAGGTGGTACCAGCTGAGTCTTCTAGGCAGGAAGACTATAACTTCAGTATAGGTTGATTTGGGTAAGCCAGGGTTGTGTGATCCTGGGCTGAGGTGTTTCAGTCAGTCTCTCTGTTGTCTCTAAGCTCCTTGAGGTAAGGAGTGAGATGCCCCTCCTCTCCTGTATGGAAACTGAAAGCCAACAGGAAGTGAACTTGGTTCCTTCCTGAGCAAGATGGATGCTTGGTTTAGTCCCTCAGGAAACAAGGGAAAGCTATCTTTCCCTCTTCAGCCCTGGCCCTAGTTGATGGTATAAATGAATCAATGGAAGCTCTTTGAATAAAGGCCAAAGGGTTTATTAAATGAGTAAGCTGAGGGAAGAAAAAATTTATCGAGAAATTATTTTCTAATTTATCCCCATTGCTGATGATGCTTGCTGATGGTTTTAAATATATATGTGGTTATTTTAAATAGATCTTTATTTCTTCCTGATGAGTTTTGTTGGCAATATACAGAAATGCTGATGATTTGTGTGGGTTTATTTTATATCCTGAAACTTTGCTAATGTTAATTGTTTAGATTAGGTTTTTAGTTGACTATTGGGTTCTAAGTAAACTACCATATCTACAAAAAGTGATGATTTTGTTTCTTCGTTGCTTATACGTATTCGTTAACATTTGTTTATTGATCAAACTAAGGAACAAAAGATAGAGATGCTGTGGAGTCAGAATTAATAAGACTTCACAGAATCAATGCTAATTCAAAGTAGTTGAGGATTGACTAAAAAAATCAACCAAAAAAATCAAATCTTTGTTCCTATTGCTGCGTGTGTGTATACACACACATCCTCAGAATACATATATACATATATATCCTCGGAAAATATTTTGTATATATTTTGCATGTAGTTAGTTATCTGCATACATGTTGTTTCTTCCAATACAATGTAAGCTACTTGAGAATAGTCATTGTTTTTATCTTTCTATCTCCAGTGCCTAGCATGATAGCCTGTGTATTAAAGGCACTAAGTGTTTGCAGTTAAGCTAATGGAAAAGCTAAGAACACAACCTATTTACAACACAACCTAAGAACAAGCTAAGAACAATTTAGGATTTTATTATTTTACCTCGATTACTGTTATAGCATATTAATTGGTATTTTTGCATCCAGTCCCTTCCAGAGAATCCATCTAGATTTTTGAAGATTGTTGAGATATGAATATCAAACTCATGGCAATAGGATGGATTAGACAAAGTTGATATGGCGGTTGAATTGTTAGTGTGCAGGGTTGCATTAGAATTTCCAAAGCTCTTTGAGCTAATTTTCATAGTACCAATTAAGTACTTTTTTTTTTTTTTGCCTCCTTTAAAAAGGGAAAAAGTGTACAACACACCATAGATCACAGGGAAAATATCAGTTGCATTTATGTGATAGTGCCAGTTTGCATGTGTGGGCGCACCAGTCCCAGCTTTAGCACACCTCAGTCATACCATTTCTAGGCCACATAAGAGGGTTATTCGTAACTCGGCTATCATGTCATTTAAGTGAATGCAATCTTCAGCTTCCACTATCAAGCAGAAAAGTGTATAAACCCTTTATTTTGAGGTGTTGTTTCTCCCTTTTATAAATCAGAATCTTTTTATTTTCATGTTATATGAATTATGAGATTCTGAGCCTGGGAGATGGCCAACATCAACATGAAAACTGATCATTCATTTGGGCAGGTTTTATTTTTGAGGACTTAATTTATCCCTCCAAGTAAAATCTGGTAAAGTAAATAGAAAGTCCAAATCTAAATATGGAGGATTAGTTAAATTCTCATGTATATGTATTTTTTCCAAGTTAATGTTTTCTATGAAAATAAGTTAGCAGTTGGGTAGCTCAGTGGATTGAAAGGCCTAGAGACGGGAGGTCCTAGGTTCAAATCTGGCCTCAGACACTTCCCAACTGTGTGACCCTGGACAAGTCACTTGACCCCCATTGCCCACCCTTACCACTCTTCCACCTAGGAGCCAATACACAGAAGTTAAAGGTTTAAAAAAGAAAAAAAAAAAGAAAATAAGTTACTTAAATATTTTGTTTCTTTATATATACCTGATCTAAAAATATACTTCATTTGAAAATAATTTAAAATTATTACTTTATAAGAGGTTGTTATTAATGCCATCAGTAAAAAATTTCAAAGATAGCTTCTTTGCCTTATTTCCTAACTTTTACAGTACTTAAGATATATTTGATTTATTGATAAGTTTCAATTTTTAAATATTAACACTATTATTTAGATTTCATGTCATCTTTGTTATCCTAAATACACAATCAAATGTATGTAAAGGAAATTTTTACTAGTATTCATTGTCTGCCTTGTCCTATTCTGATACCTTATCCTGGCATGGAGGTGACCCTAGGGTCTCAAAGGCTACACTGGCAGAGTGCAAGCTTCAGGGATTGTTCCAACAACGCATTGTAACTACTTCTTGAAAATCAACTTGTTTTATATAAAGAGGGTAAATACTAATAGTCTGGACCCTTGGTGTTGAATTCTTAGGCCATGGAAACCTATGAAAAAAAGAAAAATATAAATTAGTCTTTAGTCATTGTGAACCCCCTTTTTGTATCCCCACTTTTGCAGTGCTGCCAAAATAGCAGAAAGGGGGGGGGAGTGCTAAGTTTATAGACTGTCTATAAATATTAACTCAGCTGTTGGAATCCTAAATATAATGTGAGATCCTTGACCAATGACCAACAAGTTAATGTACTTCTGTAAGAAATTAATTTTATCTGTCTTGAAATTCTAACATAAGTGAAACCAGAAGATAAAAGGAAGCTGCCTGTTCATGTGGTTCATGTAGTGTTCATGGTAAATATTTGCAAAAAAAAAAAAAAAAAGCCCATCATGAAAATAACTGTAAAATAATTGTCAATCAACAAATATTTGTTAAATGTGCTAGATACTATGCTCAGTGTTGAGAATACAAAGAAGTAAAAGATAATTCCCTGTTCTCAAGGAGCTCACAAATGGGGGAGAGAGCCTAAAAACATGTAGAAAAAAGGGACAAATGTTTAAAAATTGCAGCTTAGCACTGGTCTGTTTTAGAGGATGAGGAGGTGGAGGAATTTTACTAAGAACTTGATAAAGGCTACCAAATTAAATGAATATGTACTTTTATACATATTGGAAATACATAGTGGAAAAATAGATCAAGGCAAGGATGCTGAAAAATATGGTTCAAAAGTTAGGAAGAAGAATCTCACTACAGAATGAGAAAAGAACCAGAAGACAGTGGATGGTGTATAAAGTGGAAATAGCATGACAAAAATGAACTTGATTCTATTTTGACATTTGACATATTTGAGAATCAATGGAAAGAAAAAAATAAATTCAACAAACACTTGGTAAGACACTCAATCATACAAAGTCATTCAGAGGAAAATTAAAGATGAAACTGGAAAAAAGGCAATAAGCAGAAGAAAGATGGAAAAAATCTTATCAAGAATGGTGCAATTACCACACTTAGATCCTAATATCACAATACCAAATATAGTTCTAGATGCAATAGAAATGTTACTGAAAATAACAAAAATGGGAAAGCAGATAGACTAGTCTAAGAGTTTACAGATGAGGTTCCTACTGGAAGAAATACAACACTAAAGGTAATAATGAGAGATCCATTTTTAAGGTTCCTGAATGAGAAGCTACAAAAGGCATAGAAAAATAGTTGATATCATTGGAATTTTTAAAAGGCAGCCAAAAGATATTAAGAACAATCTTCTCATATGCCCAAACACTGCATTACACACACACACACATACACATACACCACACACACACACTCTTTAGTAGAGTAATTGACATGTGCATCAAGGGCATCCTTGGTGAGGATATTAGAATATGCAATCTTCTGGAAATGATAACAGTAGCCCATGTCTTTATTACCACATAATTGACTAAAAGATGTACAGAATACAACATTCCACTGCACTACTGCTTGCTGGCTATAAAAATATAAATTAGGGGGCAGCTGGATGGCTCAGTGGATTGAGAGCCAGGCCTAGAGACAGGAGGTCCTAGGTTCAAATCCAGCCTCAGACACTTCCCAGCTGTGTGACCTTGGGCAAGTCACTTAACCCCCATTGCCTAGCCCTATAACAAATAAAAAAAATTAATATAGAAGGATATATATAAAAGATATTAGGGTTTAAAAAAATTTAAAAAAATATAAATTACCTTAGTGACTCTCTCCTGTTAAGGTATCTCTAGCAAATTGAAGGATTTTTGTATTTAACTAATTTAATGTACTAAGTTTTCCAAAAATATGTACCAAATATAAAAGTTTCATGAAGAAATGTTATAAAGTAAATTAACTGCAATTTCTTCTTTTAGCTCACAAAGTACTTTTGTATGAGAAAGTCAAGGTATTTTGCAATAATATAAAAATGTTCTGTTTTGTCCCATATCATAACACAATTTTACAAAGTCTTCCTTTTAATGGATTGTTTTTTAAAAGATGATTATTTATGTATCACCCTAAAAAGCTGTATGTAAATCTTATGTTTGGATTTCTGAACACAAGTGATTGTGAAGCATGCCCAGATTTCAAAAGGGGTCACATTTTTAGGTAGGATTTGGAGATCTTTGTTTTGTCTTGTGCTCAGTACATAGTTCAATACAATTTTCCTATATGTGGAGTTTTCATCTTAAAAATCATCAGTTCTAAAGCAATGTAAATAAAAATAACAAAACAAAAAAATGGAATTCTATGTAATGATAATGGTCAAGTTTTGCCCCAAAGAGGAGAGGGGAAAAAAGAGCCTCCCTCCCTTCTTTGTAAATGTGGGGATCTCTGGGTATGGAATACTGCATATACTATTGGCCTTAGTTGACGTGTTAATTCATTTTGCTAAGCTGCTTTCCCTTTCCTTATATTCTTTGTCATAAAAGATGGCTCTCTAAGGAGGAGAGGGTAGAAACATTTTCCTAGAAATAAAAGAGATGAGTTTTTTAAAACAAAAGACATATACATTATAAAAAATTCATCAATTATATAGAAATTTTCTCATGGGATCATATATCTATCTAGCCCTAGAAGGAAAAAAAAATGTTTGCCATGCAATCCAACCTCCTCATTTTATAGGTAAACAAACTAAGGTCAGGGAAGTTAGTGACTTTTTCAAGGTCACTTAAGCAATAATAAAGATGGAATTTTCATACAGGTTGTATGATTCCAGAGTCAATAATCTTTCCACTGTATTTATGTTGAAAGTTTCTTTTTTCTTAAAAAACAAAACCAAAAAAACCATCCATTACCTTAAGGGCTAGGCAACTGGGATTAAGTGACTTGCCCAGTCACACAGCTAGAAAGTGTCTGAAGCTAGATTTGAACCCAGGTCCTTCTGACTCCAGGTCTGTACTCTTTGCACCATATTAGCTAGTTGCCCCTACACTGGCATTTTTATCAACAAGTTTATAAAGTAATGTGTTTTACTGAACATAAATTTCAACAAACTATTATATATATGTAATAAAAAACCATCCATGTACAATGCAAAAAAAGATTTTATTATTTTATTTCTTTATGGCAAAGACATATGGGTGATTCTTACACATATAATCTTGTCTATCAGTGGAACCATTTGAAACTGCTTTGATATGATTTATCAAGCACTGTTTTCACCATATTAATAGCTATAGATAGAGATTTGTTAGGATTCTGGTCTTTGCTTCCTTCCCCCCACTTCCAGTTTGGAAAATTCTTAGTCTAGATCTTTTCTTACTTTTTAGTTTTTTGGCCCTTGTTATGTAATATTGTAGTATTCCTCCTTTTCTTCTTAGGTTGTTAAGTAATATTGTAGTATTCCTCCTTTTCTCTTCATCCAGAGACAGTGAGAGATTTCTGGTGTTTTCAGGTAGCATTCTGTAATCTTTACAAAATTGGGAAGGTTGACCACAAGATGATTTTATATATATATAATACATATACATACATATATATGTACCTTTTTTACATTTTTACAAAATTTTACATTTTTACAAAATTTACATACATATATATATATAAGATACATATATGCATTCTCAATTTATGAAGATTTCTCATGAAAGAGAAAAAGTTGCAATATTCAATACAGAATTCAGTGATAAAATTGTGAGTTTTTTGAAATACTAAAATTGAAGTACTAACAGATTATCAAGAATGATGAAAGGCTTTTCAATTCACTACTACCTGCCAGAAAGCAGCTTCCTCATGAAATAAGACAGGAGAGGTGAGTTCAGAACATAACTAAAAGAGGCCTCTTCTTTCTCCCATCTCTCCAAGCTTTGAGATCTCCAATGGGGTGAGGGAAAATGATGGAATAATAATAGCTATCATTTTTATTGTCCTTTAAGTTTTGCAAAGGCCTTAAGGTTTACACGTGATCTCTTTTTGATAGAAGTAGCAATGGTGAAGAGCAGTGATTATCTTGGTGCTGGGGAATGAAGGAGTCTGTATAGGTTCCCAAAATCAAGTCTTTTGGAAGGAATAATCAGCATATTGGAGAGCTGAATCCTGGATGTAAAGAGACTGACTAAGCCAGGTGGGATGTAACATTTGGGGACCCTGATCAGTCAAGAAAGAGTACATTTTAGGTTACCGAATATCTGTCAAAAGGGATTGAGGAAACACTGGTGAGATTTTTCCATTTGCCCCTGCCTTAAATTACTTTTGCCCCTTGGTTTGCATTTCTAAGGAAGTTTTGGCACTTTGTCCTCATCCATACATTAAGAAACATTTTAATATTCTAAAATTATGTATATTTTCAAATTTTAATTTTTTCTATTTTATTTTTGGCTTGATAAATCATGATTGAAATATTTAATTAGGTAGGAGAATATTTTGTTTGGGTATCATATCAAAGAACTGAAATTTTACCACATAGGTCTAAAATTATTTTTCAGAGAGACTCCTTTGTGTCTCAAATACTATATTTCCAAATGATAATGGATAGAGAGAAGCAAAGGGCATATTTGTGGTACGTGTTGGAATAAGGTGAATCTCAGTAGATTGATGCCAAGTTTTTAGTGTTTTTTTTTCCTTAGGCAGCAGGGGCAATATTTTAACTATTAATTTACCAGGTTATTCTAAGCTGTCTATACATTTTTTAAGTGTTTTTTTTTTTTAAATAAATCCTTAACTTCTATGTATTGGCTCCAAGGCAGAAGAGTGGTAAGGGCGGGCAATGGGGATCAAGTGACTTGCCCAGGGTCACACAGCTGGGAAGTGTCTGAGGCTGGATTTGAACCTAGGACCTCCTGTCTCTAGGCCTGGCTCTCAATCCACTGAGCTACCCAGCTGCTCCCTGTCTATACATTTTTAAAGAAGGTAAGTCAGATTCGATTCGACAAGCATTTATTAAGTGCCTATATGTGCCAGGAAACTGTGTTAGGTGCTAGAAATAAAAAGAAAAAACTAGAGGGATTTCCTGCCCTTAAAGAACTTGTAAAAAGCCCATATATGTTTAGGATTAATGATAGGCTCTGAATGATGGTTCTGCTGTGTTTTCTGGTAGCAAATATGATTTGAATAAGACATCAGAAGTACATCTTTGGTGATAGGAGTAAAGGATTTTTTTAAAATAAAAAAACAGGAAAAGAGAAATCAAGCATCTGTTATTTTATTGTGGCTAATACTTTTTCTTTTTTAACTTAATTTTTTTTTGTTGAAGGTCTAATTAATAGAAGATAGAGAGTAGTGAATTCATAGGCCTCAAGATCATTAACTATAGTTACATCACTACTAGGTTGGATAGCACACAAAAAAATAGGACTTTTGACCTTATAGGCCCATTTTCAGTTCAAAGTTGCTATTCTTGTTTGGATAGCATATGAAAAATACTCTTGCTTGATGTTACAAGGAGAAAAATAATTTGTCCATTTAATGACATTAAGAAAAATGTTGAAGACAACAAATGGTGCTTGAAATATAAAAGTTGGCAATGATTTTCATGAGGGATAAGCCTTTTACTGTAATAATACAAAGATCATTTCATAAATGTGAGTTTCCTCCATTAATGCGAAGTGCAACCTCTCTCTGCCTTTATAGAATTGCTAAGGCAAAAAAAAAATCATTATCTGGTGCCATCTCTTTGGTGATGAACTTTCTACACTTAGGTAGTTCCTCCCTAGACTTCTACTAAGAAAAAATTCTTTCTATTTACCAGGTCTTGTGCTTTGTGGTCATAGCCTTCAAGAACTCCAAAGAACAACATATGAAGAAAAATATTGTCATTTAAAAATCTGCTTTTTCATTATTTTGGTTATTGTTACAAGTTTCCTTTTTTCTAATGGGTTATTTTTTTCTTCCTTTCCTTAAAGGACCTGTTGGGACTGGTCATTGGCTCCAATATTACTTTAACCCATGGATTAAGAAAGTTTAGTCAGAATTGGGAGGGAAGATGGAATACAGAAGGATCAAAGGGAATGGTAATACTCACATCTGTCCAAGATTTCTTTGCACTGAAGCTCTGGTAGGTAATGGCACCAATGATGGGGTGATAGCAGCAGTTGTGCTAGGCCACAAAGAGGCCACTGGGATTGGAGGAGGGAAACACTTTCTTTGGCAGCCAACTTTGCCCTGGAAGCAACTTCCTTGATGGGAGGAGTCACATTCATTTTTTATTCCAGTCAAGGTTCTCTAGGCCCTCAAAACAATTTCCATGTGATTTAAATATTTGTTGCTCCATCTTAATTAATTCCAATATAGGAGTTTGCTATTTTCCCACTTCAAAGAAAAATGTCTGATAAGGAATATGCATTATAGGAGAGCCCTTGCCCCCCTCCCCCCATTTTTTCTCAACTGCATTAAGATTTGGATTCAAAAGAGCTGGATTGCTCAGGTTTTATTATTTTTTTTAACCCTTACTTTCTTAGAATCAATACTGTGTATTAGTTATAAGGCAAAAGAGTGATAAGGGCTAGGCAATGGGGGTTAAGTGACTGTATTGCTCAGTTTTTATACTATTTAGGACACTTTGCAAATCATCTTACCTCTATAGGTTTTTGTTTACTCAGATGAGAAGAGATGAAGAATCAAGGACAAAGGCAGTGTAGCATGGTACTGTCCTGGAATCAGCAGTGGTCAGGAGGGGTGGTGGAGCCAAGATGGTGGCTTAGTAGCAGGGAAAGCTGAAACTGCTCTGATAATCCTTCCAAACCAATCTTTAAGTAGAGCCTCAAAATCATAGGAGTCAAAAACCAACAGCAAGACAGAGTAAGGAGGCTCTCCAGCTGAACACAACTTGAAAGGTAGGAGAGAGAGTTGATTTTTCTGAGATAAGGGGGAACTGGAAGCAAAACTGTACATAGAGGAGTGCTGGCCAACCACCCCCTCCACCTATTGCACCAGATTCTGAACTTGGGCATAAGTCAACTTTGGGATGCCAGGACCTTGCCTACACCAACAACAGAGCACCACCTCCCCCCCCCTCCCCCCCACTTGAAGACTCAGGCCCTGGCACCAGCATGCAGTGAGGCCAGGAAGTCCATAGGGCTTGGTCCTTTCAAGACTGCACTATAGTGAAGACCTAGCCCCAGGGCCAAAAAGCTCTGAGTGCTGAGTCCTGGAAGCCATCAGTAGAGGTGACAGAATTAGCAGCTTTCAGAAATCCTAGTCTACAAGCACAAAAAAGGCTGGGAAAATGAGCAAACAGCAAAAGAAACATGTAACCCTAGAAAATTTCTATGGTGATAAAGAGTAAAACACAGAGCCAATAAAGGACTGTGAGATGCAAACAACCACACGCAAAACTTCAAAGAAAAATGGAAAGTTGTCTTAGGTGCTCGAAAAATTGAAAAAGGAATTAAAAAATCAAATAAGACAGGTAGAAGAAAAATTGGAAGAAAAATGGGAAAAAGAAATGAAAGTAATGCAAAAAGAAAATAGCTTAAAAAGCAAAATCAGTCAACTAGAAAAAGAGGTACAAAAATCCAATGAAGAAAAGAGTTTCTTGAAAGAGTAAAATGGAGCAAATGGTAAAGGAGGATCAAAAGCTCATGGAAGAAAATTCTTTAAAAGTTAGAATTGGGCAAACAGAAGTTAATGAACTCATGCGACATCAAGAAACAATACAACAAAACGAAAAAATGAAAAAATAAAAAAATAGAAGAAAATATGAAATATTTCATTGAAAAAAATAACTGGAGGGGGCAGCTGGGTGGCTCAGTGTATTGAGAGCTAAGCCTAGAGATGGGAGGTCCTAGGTACAAATCTGGCCTCAGAGACTTCCCAGCTGTGTGACCCTGGGCAAGTCACTTGACCCCCATTGCCTAGCCCTTACCACTCTTCTGTCTTGGTTCCAAGACAAAAAGTAAGGGTTTATAAAAAACAATAACAACAACAAAACAACCAACTAGAGTCAGGAAACTTGGTTTTAAATTCTGTCTTCAACATTTACTGACTGGGTGATATGGAGCAAGTCAGTTCACTTTGGTTCCATGAAAAGAGCACTGTATTTGGAGTCTGAGGACCTGTGCTTTTTTTCTAGACATAAATCTTGTTTGGCAAATCTTTTCCGAGTTTGAGTGCCATTCAAGCTATCTGAGCCTCCACATTAATGGAGAGAGCTGAAGAAGGAAGTGCTTGCTTTGGGAGACTGGGCAGAGGGATGGAGCATGCAAAAAATGTCCAAGGGCACTGGGAAGAGGAGGAAGGGAGCTGAGTGCCAGCTGTCCACACATGCCACATCTTCACCAATGCCGCTCTAGTACAATCAATTCCTGGGAGATCAATGCCAAGCCTATTCAACTCTCTAGACTTCAGTTGTAAAATTTGGAAATAGATTCAGGTAAGACCTTGGTCTGATGGTGAGAAAACTCTTTGGGCTTAAAAAAACTTTAGTTGAGATTGTCTTATCTGCATGACAAGTTAGGACTAGATGACCTCCACCCCCCTTTCTATTCCTTTTATTTTTCAATTACATGTAGAAACAATTAACAAATACCCCCAAACCCTTACTTTCCCTCTTAGAATCAATACTTTGTATTGATTCCAAGGCAAAAGGGCAGTAAAGGTAGGCAATGGGGCTAAGTGACTTGTCCTAGATCACACAGGTAGTGTCTGAAGCCAGATTTAACCCAAGTCCTTCTATCTCTAGGCTGGCTCTCAATCCACTGAGCCACCCAGGTGCCCCCATGGAAACAATTTTTTAACAATTGCTTTCTGACATCTTTCAATCCAATTCTCTCCTTCCCTGCCCAGGTGGTAAACAATCTGACATAGGTTATTCCAGGGTTGCCATGCAATACAACTTTCCCTTTTCTTCATGTCCTGATAGGACACATATATCATACATGAAAAAACTCATTAAGGAAATATGGCAAAAAATGCTATGGTCTTCATTCATACTTTGCTAGTTCCTTCTATGGCTGTGGATAGCATTTTTAAAAGAGCTTTTGATCTCAAAATTATTCAAAGCAGAAATCAAAATTTTAAATTTGATTTGTATACAAAATTGGGGAAGGGGAAGAAAGGGACACGAGTGTTAAATTATTTTTAATAGTGGTGGAAAGATACTTTCAGAGTCTCTAAACACTTCTTTTTCTAAAAAGTGGAAGAGCAAGGAAAACTTCACCAGAGCTCTTTTTCCTGAGCTTGAGGAGTTGACATTATTATTATTACTACAACTACCCACTACAATTTTTATAATGCTAACATTAATCTTTCACTTACCATGTGCCAGGTCCAGTGCTAAGTGTTTTAATAATTTGTTGTGGTTGTTCAGGTGTGTCTAACTCTTTGTGACCTAGTGGAACATAGCATGCCAATACTGTCCATGAAGTTTTCTTGCAAGGATACTGGAACGGTTTGTCATTTCTTTCTCCAGTGGATTAAGGCAAAGAGAGGTTAAATGACTTGTCCTTGCACAGGGTCCCATCACTAGTGCCTGCCCCCAATCACATCTTAACTCCCTTCTTCTTGGCTTTATTCTTTTAGCCACCTGGATACCCTGCTTTAAAAAGAACTATGATTGATATAGCACCTATTATGTGCCAGGAACTGCGGTAAATGCGTTACAATCTTCATTTGATCCTCATAACCACCTCACTTTTCAGTTGAGGATATTTAGGCAGAGGTTAAATGACCTGTCCAAGGTCACAGTTAATAAATGTGAAATAAAATTTGAACTCGAGTTTTCCTGATTCTAAGTGCCAACTTGTCTTTTAGGACACAACACGCATGCTTTCCTTTCGAGCCCCGACAAGACTACTACGGTCTGCTAATGGCCCATTTCACACCCACCGTCCACCATTTCTTCTGCCCTGAATCTTCAATTCTCTGAACAAAACTTTACACTTCGTATCCCCTAGTAGGGCTCGAATCGCTTTCTCTGTGGGTCCGCAAACTTCAGAGGAACGTGAGCCGTTCCAGGAGAAACTTTGGGCAAGCTCCAGCAACGAACACTGCAGAAGGGCCTCTTAGCTCCGACTGGGGAGCGGGTGCATCGGGTAGGCGCGCGGAGGTGGGTGAGGGGGAAACGAGAGGAAGGTGGTGCGCGCGCCGGCGCCCGGGCCCTGGCCTGGGCCCAGGCCCTGGGCGTCCAGTCCGCCGCGGGCCCGCTCGGAAGCGCCCAGCAGAGCCTGAACGCGAGCGCCGGGACCCGCAGGCGGGCCACGCGAGGGGGGGAAGCCGAACGCAAACTTCAACGGCCGCCGGGGCAGTTCAGTCAGTTGTAATTTCTGGGAATGGGGCGGAGCCAACGGGGCGGGCGAGGAGGTGACGCCGTCTGGAGGGAGGAGAAGGAGAGGACTGGCGCGAGGAGCGTCAGGGGGCGGGGTCAACACGGTACGTCACCGACCGGGGGCGGGGTCATGTTTGGGCGGGGATAGCCGGCGCACTCCCCTCGGGGAGGGGCGGTGGTTGAGATGGAGAGAGAAGCGCCTCGTGTTTTGCCCTTTCCCCCTACCCATAACTGTCAAACTGCTTTAGTCTGGGCTCAGTCCTATGGAAGGAGATTGAAGGGATATTGATTATTGGCGGGGCGGAGGGAGGATTCATGGGACCCGAAGAAGGCAGAGATGAAGAGTAAGGGTATTGGGTAGCGGTGGTGCGTCTGGGCAGGTGCACAGATCAATCCCCACTAGAACGGAGGTTTTAAGGGCCGAGAGGCCAGGACAGCCCTCGCGGAGCGCGGCCTGTGGGGATAAGAGGGAGGGGCAGTCCAGCTTGTGGGGGGAGGGTAGAGGAGCCAGGTGAGGCTGGCTGCGTCCAGGACTACAAGCCCCGCCATCTCAAGACCCGGGGTTGGTCCAAGCACCGGCCTGTGGTAGCTTGAGAATGTAGGTGGGAAGTTTTCGCGTGCTCGAGGGGCTCAAGGCGGGCGCACTGGATGGATGCGGGAACTTTGGGGGGTGGGGGAAATAGTCGGAGATTCCACACAGCAGCCAATCCAGGTGTGGGACAGAGATCTGAGCAGGAGCTGCACGCCGGCCAGGACACTGCCCGCAGCCAGTCGGAGCCGAGCGCCTCCTGGGGACAACGGCGCGGCTCCCCCTCCCGCCGGGGATGTGCGTGTGTGTGTGTGTGTGGGGGGGGGGGAGAGGGCGCGCGCGCGCGGAGC
>NC_058135.1:134781583-134909365 GCF_016433145.1 Gracilinanus agilis
CGGCGGCGGCTGCCCCTCGGCCCAGCCGGGAGGGACCGAGGCGCGGCGGCCCTCGGCGGGGACTCGACTCGCAGGTAAGAGGGAGGAGCTGGAGAGGGGAGCGAGGGAGAGAATGGGGGCTCACGCTCCACCCTCCCCCCCCCCCGCCCCGCGTCCGCCCGTGTGGTTGGCTCGGAGCTGCTCCCGGAGCTGTGGCGCGGACACCGGGCCGGCTGGGCCCTGGGGCAGGCGAGGGGCGAATGCCCCCGGCCTGGGGAGCCGGGGCGGGAGGGGGATGGGCCGGGTGCGAGCTTGATTTGATATGTTTATGTCCCGCTTCTGCTGCCGCCGCCGCCGCCGCCGCCGCCGCCGTGAGTCTTCAGTCCTGGGGCAGGGCGGGGGTCAGGCAGAGGAAACCAACTCGAGGAGAGTGAGTGAGTGTTGTGTGTATGAGAGAGTGAGAGTGTGTATGAGAGAGAAAGAGTGAATGTGTGTGAGTGTGGCGGGGTGGGGGTGGCGGCGAAGCCGAGCGCCTGGCGGAGGGCGACGGGCAGCTCAGCTCGCGGGGCGGGACAGCCCAGCGAGGCGACGGCTCCGCTCTAAAGCTCAGTTCCCCGGATCGCCGGCCCAGGCCCCCTCGGGCTCCCCGGGCAGCCTGGCAGGTTGTGAGTCGGCCGTGCCCTTTCCCCGCCTCTCGGGGCGCGGGTGACTCACTGCAAAATCTCGTTATCTTAAAACAAAACCAGACCCGGAGAAACGCGTCTCCAAGGGCCCTTCTCGGGACCCCGGAGGCCGGTGACAGGGCGCTCTGAGCGTCTCTACGCGAGTGCGGGGTTTTCCTTTCCTTCCTCGGATATCCAGGAATTGTCCTGAAAACTTTGGAGGTGGGGGGTGGGGAGGGAAGGCGAAAGCCATCCTGAGCCTTAGGGGAACTTTCTCGGGACCCCTTTGCCATTGAGCCTTGTTTGCTCTTTTTTGGGTATCTTATATGTGGGGGCTAATTAAAAGAGGGAAAAGACTTACTAGAGCAGTTGGCTCTGCACTGCTTCTGCGTTTTGTCTTGTGCTAGCATCTTTGTGGCTCTTTTTGCTGGTAGCTAAATAACAAGGGTTAGGCAGGAACTTCTTTGAACCTGATTGCTAGTTTACCACGGGAATAAGGGATATTTCTCTGCAGCTTTATTCAACGAAATTGAATGTTTCACATCAGCTCTAGGTGTTAAATTGTAATCCGTTGATGGGCAGTAAGCATAGTTCTAATCAGATTTACTTTTCTTTATTTCTAAGTCTCCTTATTCATGTTCACTGTCCTTCGAATCACTGAAGTGTTTTAGTACAGATGTAAGTATGTTAAAAATTTATTGGAAGTAGGATAATTTGAAATAAAGAAGTAGGAATTTTGGAATGGAAACTGAGCCAGCAGTGAAATGCAACCAAATGCTAACATTTGGAAGCAGTCAGTAATTACTAGTTGATTGTCAAGAGGATGAAGAAGGTATAAAAATTACCAAAATATTAGAAATTCTGAATAGTAAAGAAAGGTTAGCACTTTTTGGGGCAGTAATTTATTTGGCCTGTGTTTGAAATGGGTGACGATTTTTACAATGATAATTTTACATGTTTTATGTGATTTACATATATTTTCTATAAATAGTGTGTTATGCTTGAAGGTTTCACAAAGCATTTTCTTCGGAAAAGCTTATAGGGTTATGCAAACATTAATCCTGTTTAATAAATAGGGAGATTGGTTCAGATTAAGTTACTTGCCCACTATTCCATAGCTGTCAAGTGTTAGAACTCTTGCTACTCAAACCTAGGATTTTCTGACTAGCACAGTGGAGTGTTTAGGACTCTTTCTACTATACTGGGCTGCCAGAAAGATTGTTAAATGACCCCCAGGCATTTCCATCTTGAGTATACAGACTAGGTCCATCCTTTGGTTAGCAATTAAGTGAACATATCACTATTTTCTAAGTCTTACCTGTTCATTGTATATATAGGCTTCCTATCTGGTCTCAAAAAGAAAATCATTTCCACTTGCCACTTTCTGAGTTGATTTCATTTGCTAGAGTCATTGCTATACCACTGAGGTGGTTTGGAGATTGTGGCTATTCTTATTGCTGTAACATGTTAGGCCCTCTGGACTCCTTTGGGTGGTGGGGACAAAGTGGCTGTTTACTAATTCTTAAAAAGATTATGGGGGGCAGCTGGGTAGCTCAGTGGAGTGAGAGTCAGGCCTAGAGACAGGAGGTCCTAGGTTCAAACCCGGCTTCAGCCACTTCCAGCTGTGTGACCCTGGGCAAGTCACTTGACTCCCATTGCCTACCCTTACCACTCTTCCACCTAGGAGCCAATACACAGAAGTTAAGAGTTAAAAAAAAAATTAAAAAAAAAAAGTCCAGGAAGATTCAGTCTTTAAACTCACCACATAGATTTCTAAATAAGATAATGAAAGCAGTCTCACCAAAGTCACAGCATTCCAGCCAGCACCGAAGTACAAGGGTTTAAAAAAAAAAAAAGATTATGAAAGCTATAAGACAATTTTTTCTTGAAGAATCCATGACTTGTCCCCAAAGATTTCTCTGAAATGGGATCTGAAGATTTCTGACATGTCCTAAGACTGTGGGACTTCTCTAGATGATCTGGTAGCCCAGTGAAACTTCCGAGAATTCTGGGTTGAAGATAGAGAACTAAAATTCATGCACAGCTTCCTTCTGAGGAAAAAAAAAAACTGAATTTCTTTCAGCTGCTTAAGTAGTCATGAATTATGATGATGAATGACCAAATGTACAAATAATTCAGATGCTTCCCTAATCTTGCAGTAACTTTTCAATGGCCAAAGATTTAGAACTGGAAGGGAAATTATAAATCATTTAATCAAACCATTTTACAAATATGGAGCCTGAAGCTCAGAAAGATTAAGTGACTTGCTGATGGTCACACCACTGAGTAACTGGTCAAGTTCTCTGACCTTAGTCCCTATCCTGTTTTTCATGAGATGGAGGAACTGCTTCACTGCATCTAGAAAATTACATTAATTTTATATGTATGTGTGCAGGTGTGTATATATAAACACACTCACAAATTATATTAATTTGTGTGTGTATTTGCATACATAATAAATTATACCTTCTCAAAATTTTGATTTTTGTGCAATCAAAACAGCCATTCATACAATATCATTTTGGGGCTTCAGAAAACTGTAGTTACGTAGAAAAATGAAAATACAATTGAACGTTTCCTTGTTTGGAGTAAATTTTATATTAAAAAGATACTAATCTAAAGCCAAGTACTTTAGAATAAAACATATTTGAGTTTGAATGTTCAAAGATATGTTCAGTAGTTCATGTTCATTTTGTGATGGTTGTATGTACATTATTCACAATAGAATACTACATTTTGTAAGTTGAATACAAACTTAATTCTGTAATATTTATTAATACCAGCATTCTGTTTAATGAGTTCCCCCATCTCTTAAGATCTTCCAGTAGAGGTTTTTTAGGTGACCACTTGTGGGGATTGGGGTGTTATAGAAGGTTCTTGTTTAAGTTTGGGTTGTATTAGATGTCCCAGCCTGAGAGTGTTAAAAATTCCATCCAACACTTAGTCTATTCAACCAACTCCTTTGAAATGATTGCACAGCTATATTCATACCATTGCTAGCTGCTATCTAATATTTAGATTAGGTTATAAAGGGAGAGAAAAATAGGAAAATAGAGTAATAATGTGTCATTAATGTATTTATATGAGGTCAGAATCTGCATTAGAAGCTGTACTAGATAAGATGGAAATAAATATAGTTATGTTAAATTTTAACACAGAAATTTCAGAGGCTTTCCCCAAAATGTTAATTACTAGCTCAGAATGTGAATAACATGAATAACATTTTCTGGGTTGGAAAAATAGCATCTATGTGCAGTTTCCTATAAATTTTTTTAGGGTATACAAAGCTTTAAGATACAAATCTTTTTTCTTCCCTTCTGTTTCTTCCTTAAGAATTCTTCTAATTCTTCCTAATAATTGTTAGATATCTAGTGCAGTATGATCAGAGTAGTAGGTAAGAATCTTGTTGATAACATCTTTCTCAAACATGCTTTTACTCAAAAAATATCAATCAGCATTTGTTATAAAATTTAAAATCTTTAAACAGATCATAACATTGGTTTAAAAAGTATCCTGGGGCAGCTGGGTAGCTCAGTGGATTGAGAGCCAGGTCTAGAGACGGGAGTCCTGGGTTCAAATCCGGCCTCAGCCACTTCCCAGCTGTGTGACCCTGGGCTTGACCCCCATTGCCCGCCCTTACCACTCTTCCATCTGGGAGCCAATACACAGAAGTTAAGGGTTTAAAAAAAAAAGTATCCTATTCAGACAGATTTGAGGTGGGACAATAAGAAAATGTTTTTCTTTTGCTGATAGACTTAAGGGGAAATTTTTCTAGGAATAGGTTTTATATGTTTTAGTGTGAAATAGCTGGTATTTTATAAATTTTTCAATGTAAGTTGAACCTTAGTGCATATAATAGAATGTGTTTGTGTAAAAGTTTGAACAAGTCACAGTTTCCATTCTAAGAGCATAGAAAAAGAATTCGTTAAATTAGTCATCCCTAATTAATATTTGTTTTAAAATTATAATATGCTATGTTACATAATAATTTGCAATATTTTAATAGCTTATATTTGTATAGTGCTTTGTTTATAAAGTACTTATAATAACTCAGTGACATAGGTAGTACAGATGTTGTCATTACTAACTTACAGATGAGAAAACTTGAAAGATCCTACAACTAGTAAATCTCAGCTGGAATGTGAACATAGGTCTTTTTTTTTTTTTTTTTTTAATTAAAAAAATTTTTTAAGCCCATACTTTACTTAGAATTGATATTAAGTATTTGTTCCAAGGCAGAGGGTCATACAGCTAGGAATAATTTGAGGTCAAATTTGAACCGAGTAGCTTCAGACCTAGTGCTCTATAAATTGCCCCCTGAGCTTAGATCTTCTCTTTCCAAGTACATTGCTTTTTCTTTTGCACCACAATGAACTCATCCTTTAAATTGAAGTTTATTGTGTATTTGAAGCATGTTTTAAAAGAAGTAGGATCTTAAAAAAATTTATATGAAAACTGGATATCAGAATTTTCTGTAGTATTTTTAAAATGGATAACTGTTTCTGGGATATTTCATTATTAATACCAAGTTCTATCTGGCATTTCCTGTTCTATAGTCATTAGTCCACACATTTCAACCAATGCCAATGCTATGCTTGAGGTATGATATATTTTAACATTGCAAGAAATTTCATTTTAGTTGGAGTTTTTAAAAAAATTGAATATACATAATAATAATATTTTAATAAGCACTACTAGGTATATGTTACAGCTTTCTGAAGAGCGCTTTTTAGGCATATTTATGGCAAAGTTTTATTGAGCAAATATATAAGCGCCAAATTATATTGGTACTAGAAATCATCTGTTGTTACAACCTCATAAATATGTTAAAATAATTGAACATTGAACAGTTTTCATTAAAGGGTCACTTTCCTAGTAATGCTTCTAACGCTTTGATTTATATCTGTATGACTGGTTGAACACATCTAAAGTCATCCATGGACTCAAATTTCTATTCAAACAACTCACTTTTGTCATAAATCTCTAATCATGTAAAATTATATCTTAAGTTACACACTTGGGAAATTTTCTTTTAGTAATCACAGGGCGTGCATCTTTTGTCTTTCCAAAGATGAGAAAGCGGTGCCTCAATTGTTCTTTATTATCCACATTTTTTATAACTTTAAATTACTTTTGCCCTAAAATCCCCAAGCTATCCTTTTCTTTTCCTTTCCTCTCTTCTTCCCTGCTCTGAAATAAAAATAACAGGGAGAAAACTTGGGATAGGATCAGAGCCAGAACTTTAAAAAAAAAAATCATTTTTGGTTTATTGTTTGATGTCTTTTAGTGCCTTCATGATTTGTTTAAAAATAGGCGAGTTTGATTTCCCTTTAACTCTGGGTTAGTTGAGTTAATTTTCATTGGTAGATTATAATTCTCACATTTTAAGAAATAGAAATTCTCATTTTTTGTCTATGATAATCTATTTGATAATTTATCTGATGCACTTGCTTTCATTTATTCATGCTTGGTCACTGAAAAGTAGGGAAATTTGGAAAGATGTGAAAAATGATTACTAGTCTTACCTCATTTATGGGGCAAGGCCTTAAATTTATAATCTCTTTTATAAATTATATTTGTCCTCATATTATTTAAAGCTTTTTTAATAATGAACTGAGTCACTGAGTACATACTCACTTTAGGAAATTTCGTTTGATATAACAATATGTGCATTAATAGAAAAATCAAGATGGCTTCCTTACAAAAAGGAAAAATATCTATGCTATTATATATACACCATGTCACTTTGAATCTGTTAGATAATGATCATAATGGGCCTCTGGCATTCTATAATTAATAATAGTACATAAATTTGATTTTCAAGAAAAATATAATTTGTCTTTTGTCATTGCTTGTTTTAGAATATTGTTGTTGGTTTTTTTTTAAACCCATACCCTTCTGACTTAGTATCACTTTTCAGAAGAGTGCCAATGGTTGGGCCATCAGGATTAAATGATTTGCACAGGGTCACACAGCCAGGAAGTATCTGAGGCTAGATTTGAACCCCAGTCCTCCCAATTCCTGACCTGGCTATCCACTGTGCTGCCTAGCTGCCCCTATAAGATAGTGTTTAAATAAATCATTAGTGTACTTGTTACCAACTTGTAAAACTAATTTTCCACACTATGTCTACTACCTTAATGATTTATTGTTGATTAATTTGAAAGTAGAAATCTTGTCCTTATATAAGTATGCGAGACTGATATGTTCCATCTTTCTACTCCACCAAATATTCATCCTTTTTATTTTGTAAGTAATCTAAATGTTAAATTAAGGGTTTCACAAAGTCTTTATATAATCAAGATAATCTATCTTAAGTAATAATTTGATTTTATTTGTGTAGTGCCTGGCACATAAAAGGACAAAGTTTGTATATTACTAAATAAACCAGTATTTATAGAATATCTGCTGGGTGCCTACTATATTAGGATTTTAGATGAAGGTTCTGGAGTAACTTTAGATAGTCTCCCCTTTAACAAGAAGTATATCAAATCTTTTTACCAGATTCTTAAAATTTTGATCCAGTTTTTAAAACCTTGAATAAATTTTGACATATTTTTCAAAGGGATTAAAAATTAGTGTCATATTTTGGTTTTTATCTAGTACACATCCAGACATTTGAGAGATAATGTGGTTTAGTGGAAAAGATACTGATCTAAAGAGTCACAAGATCTGGATTTGAATCTCCAGTTAATGTTTCTGCCTCAATTTTTCTTCTGTATAATAATGATACTTGTATAGTGTACTTCCGAACAGTTGTTATGGAGAATATATTGTAAAGCTAAAAGGATTAGAGATGTGAGTTATATTCAGTTATTGTGAGAATTAGTACCTTTTCTCCATTTTCTTTGTCATCATTCTAAACAGATCCAAGTAGGATGACTTATTACTTAATTAAAAGACTAAACATTTCCTATTGATGCATTATGTAGTAAAAAAAGCATTATATTTGAAGTTTAAGGCCTGGGTTAAAATTTTATCTCAGGACTTAACTCCCGGTATGATCTCAGGCAAATTTCTATGAGCCTTTAATAAGGGAGCTGGCCTAGGTGACCTTCTTGGGGTCCATTTAGCCCTAAATCTATGATCCTATTTAGATGGTATTAAAAATTTTTTTTTTTGTAAATGTGATTTTCTTACTCTTGACTTTGGAGAACAACATATAAATCTGATGGATTTATTTTTAAATCATCTCAGCTTTTTCTACCATCCTCTTGCTTTATGTTAAAAACAAATTCTGAACTTAGAACAGAAAAAGAGGATTTTATCTGTAGTTGCAAATGTGCATCACATATAAGTTTCCTTCTCTCTCCAACTATACAAAAATTCATCTCTTCAAAGCCATACTGCTTTTCTGTATTTCCTGCTGATTGTTCTTATGGTTTCTTCTGTACACTTAAAAAATGTTTTAATGACCCCCCCACCCCTTCCATTTTGGTACCCCTCTTGCCAACCCCTCTCTTCTCATTCCTGACAAGTTTAAAGAAAGAAAAATAAAACCCTTGAAGAATGAAACGTGCATAGTTGAGCAAAACAAATCACCTCACATTCAAAAGATGGTAACCTGTTTCATCATAGTCTTGAAATTGTTGTTGGTCATTGCATTGAGAGTTCTTAAACCTTTTAAAGCTTTTTTTTTTCTTTACAATATCATTATCACACAAATGGCTCATTTTAACCTAGTTTAGTTATTAGGGAGCAATATTATTCCATTACACTCACATAGCATATTTTTTGTGTCAATCTCCATTCATATCCTCCTTATTCCCTCTTGTTTTCTTCCTGGAATTTATACCATTCATCATCTCTTCTCTTTTAATGCCAACCTTTCCTTTTCTCCTGGCTACAAAACTGTGGTAATTCTTCCTGTCTTTAAGGAATCTTTATTTGATCCTATCATCTCCTCAAGCTATTATCCTATTTTCATAGTCAAGCTGTTTACACTCTTGATTTCCCTTTCTCATTTCTCACTCCTCTAACTTTTGTAGTCTGACATCCATCCCTATTCCTCTAACTGAAATTGTTCTTTAACAAACAAGATCTCCATTAATCTTTTCCTTAAGGCCAATGGCCCTTTTTCAGTTATCATCCTTGAGCTCTCTGTATTGTTTGCTATCTCTTAACTTCTATATGCATTTTCCTCCTTTGGCTTTTATGATATTGCTCTGTTGTGATTCTTTCATTATCACATTTATCCTCAATTTCCTTTGCAGTTTCATTATCTATATCCCACGATTCTATATGGTATGCAGGAGGCTAGATCTCTGGTGTCATGATTTGCTGAGCTCTTTTCAGGGATGCTTTCCTCCTTTGGCATGCCCACCTACCTGTCACCTAGCTCTCACCTGTGACTCCAAGAAGCTGAAGCATGTGAAGCAGTCACACTCCAATAAACCAGGTTGAGGGTAACCAGAAGGCCTCAAACCCATTGGGGCCTCAGGGATGTTTACCCCAAACACATGAAGATTCCCCCTGGTGGAAATGAACAGATAAAAACAATTTGTTCCAACCACTATGAAGGTGGCAGAAGTATTTGTGGCAGAAAGCTTAGACCATGATTAGACATTGAAGAAGCTGAGGTCATCTATAATATTCTGGACCAGTTATCCTGGCTTTTGTCTTGCCACTGGACTTGGATGACTGGTAGAGTGAGACTGCTGACTTTGTGAAATTCTGCCTCATTTAAATCTAATTTATTACCCTGTGATGTCATTGGTTCCCTTCAGAAATGAAGGACTGAAAACATCAGTGTCCCACTCCTTATGCATCTCTCACCCCAAAGTTCAGTCCTGAGTCTCCTTTCTTCCCCTTTTTTTCACCTCATTAGCTTCTTAGGAGTCAAATCATTTCAGTGCAGATGAATCCTAACTATATACAAATCTCCTCTTAGTTCCAGCTGCCATTTGAACATCTCTACCTGTATTCTCATTGCCATCTCAAATTCAGCATGTTCTAAATGAAGTTTGTTGTATTTTGTCCTAAGCTTCTTTCTACTTTAGTATTCTATTACATTAGTCATGCTTAAGTTTTCACTCTCTCTTTCTCTCTGACTCCAATCATTTGCCCAATTTGTTCATTTTACTTCATCATCTGATTGTGTTTCCATTTTCTTCTCTCTACTCACCCTCTAAATATCTTAGTTCAGGCCCTTCTCCCCTCTCCCCAAGACTACTGTAATAGTCTCCTAAGAGGTCTTTTCCAAATTTACTCTCTCTATTCTACCATCAGTGTTGTAGAAGGGAAAGATCACTACCTCCGGAACCATAGGATTTGGGTTCAAATTCTTCTGATTCTTCCCTATGTGACCTTGGACAAGTAAGTAACTTTTTCTCTTTGGGCCTGAGATTCCTCTTCTTTAAAATGAAGGGGTTGGACTATATGATAGTCTTTTTTTTATTTTTAAAATCCTTACCTTCTAGAATTGATTCAAGTATTGGTTAGTATGTGGAATATTAAGTATGGTATGTTAAGGGCTAGACAATTGGGGTTAAATGATTTGCCCAGTATTACACAACTAGGAATTATCTGAGGTCAGATTTGAACCCAGGAGCTCCTGTCTCTGTGCACCTGGCTTTCAATTCACAGTCACCTAGTTGCCCCTGCATGACAGTCTTTTGAAGGTCCCTTCTAAGCTGTAGAGCTGAAACCTTAGGATCTTTTGCACAGATGCCTAAGTGATATCTGGCCATTGTTATTCCTGTTCAGGAAGCTTCAGGATTCCTCTTTGTCTTTAGGATAAGATACAAACATCTCTGATTGGTGTTTAAAGCTCTTTAAAATCCAATTCTATCCTATCTTTTCATATTGATTACACATTATTCACTTATCCACTCTGGTCTATGACCAATTGGGCCCATTTTCCATTTTCCATAGATGACATTCTGTCTCTTGCTTTTGTTTCTTTATTACGGTTTGCTCTCCTGGCTGGAATACTTTCCTACCCAACTCTTATCACTTGAAATCTCTAGCTGTAGCCCGCATCAAGGCTCTGATCAAATGTTACCTCCAAAAGATTCATCTCTTGATTTCCCCAGTTAGTATTTCCCTCAAAATTCCCATGTTTTTGCTTTGTATATTCAGATTTTACTTAATATGTTAACACATTGAATCTCCTTAGTAGGAATTAAGTTTTCGTAAACATAGGGACTAGAACATCTTTTATATTCATATCCTTAGTATTTTTAGCTCAATGTCCAAGCACATATTGGCACTTTAATAAATGCTTGTTGATGAGTTAATAAGTAGTTTCTAATAACATTTAGGTAAAGATCTTTTTGATTGTAGACGAATGCTAAGCAAAGCATTATAAACATTAAGCATAACATAGCTACTGTATGTTAACCATGTAGTGCCTATGAAACTAGAATGGGAGGATGGAGATACTGTATTAAGATGCACATTTCTGAAGACAGTGAACTGCAGAGGAGCTCCTTAGCAAAGTTTTTATTAAGATCTTAAAATGTAAACTGGTACCACTTTTTACCTTTTCCTTTAAATTTTCTGACTTCAAGTTATAAAGAGAGTGTTCAGGATTTAGAAAAACTTAAAAAAATTAGTATTCTTGTATAATATAACAAATATATCTTATGCCTTGGTGAAAAGACCACAACTCCACAAAAAACAATGGCCTTTGTTTTGGTTTTCCAAATTCAGTAGAATTGTTGAGTCACTGACTGGTCAGAGAGGGTTTTTTTGTTTTTGTTTTTAATTGTCAGTTTAAACTTGTTGAATGGAAAAAAAGAGTGACTTCTAGGTTGTGTTAATAGCTGTATGAGGTAAGTAGATCTGGTCTGTAATGGAAATCCTCTTGTATCCCAAGGATTCTGAATCTATTTTTATATCAACAATAACTAAAGAGAATTCTTTAGAGTTGAATTGTAATAGAAGCATTACCATAACAGATTTTCCTTTACTTTTTCTTATTGGTTCTTCCCGTTCTTTCATCCTTTATTTGAATTGAGTGTTTAATAAAGATAGATTAGTTAAAGTCTACCTTGGGAAAGTAGAAGTAATAATGACAATATTTATGCTTTAAGATTTGCAAAGTGTTTTACAAATTTTGTCTCATTTTATCACAGCAACCCTGGGAGGTAGGTGCTATTGTGACATCCTTGTGATGTTAGTGACTGTGGCTGGAAACTTTTCCTCCCATTGTAAATGTTTTTTTTAAAGACACATACTTTAACAAAAGCATATAGGCATACATAATAGTTTGAACTTAAAATATCTGTGTGTGTATGTATATACATATGCATGTATATATATATATATATATACATATATATATATAGTATATCCAAAATGTCTTATTAGTTGCTCTGTCAGTAATACAGGATCATAGATTTAGAGCTGCAAGGGATTTTAGTGGCCATCTAGACCAACTTCTTCATTATAGAAACTGAGACCCAGAGAAGTATCAATCACCCGCCCTCTCAGTATATTAGTGAATAGAGCCAGTATATGAATCTATGTTGTGAATCCAAATCTAGCACTCTTTTGCTATACCATGTCATCTAATTCTGTTATTTGTTCATTGTAATGATAACTTGTGATGCAGTGGATTACCTTGGCTTTTTCAATGTTCAACCAAACTCTGAGCTTTCTACAGTGCTTGGAACAAATTTTCCCATCTGTCCATTCCAGCAGGAGAAATGCTTGGGGTAGACATTCCCCTATATCCCCAATGGGTTTGAGGCCTTCTGGTTACCCTCAACCTGGTTTAGCCAGCCTGCTAAGACAGTTTACTGGGATCTGGCTGTTTCATATGCTACAGTTTCTTGGTACCACAGGTGAGAGCTGGGTGATGGGTAGACACACCAAAGGAGGAAAGCAGCCCTGAAAAGAACTCAGCAGGTCCTCATACCAGAGTTATAGCCTTCCTTGAACATCTTGTACACCCATCAAAGAAGCCAAGGCCATCCACTGGACCTGAGCCATCACCAGTTGTCTTGATTTTTGTCTTGCCCTTTGGATATCAATGACTTCCCAGCTCTGCTTCACTTAAATCCAGTAGTCAAAAGAGATAACCTGTGATGTCATTTTGGTCCTTGGAGTAAGAAGGATGACAACCAATCCATAGTAATAGCTAATGTTTACATAGTGCTTTAAGAACATTAAAAAACAAACCTTTTAAAGCAAAGAGTTTTACATTTGTTCCTTTGATCTTCAGGACAGCCAGCTCAAGTAGTATTCCTATTTTTTTGTTGACTTCCTCAGAGTTAGTGTCTGAAGTAGCACTGGAACTCAGGTCTTTCTGGTTTCACATAACTCTTGTTTTTTGAAAATTCTTACGTACCTCAAATTTGTGGTGCCATTATAGTAGAAACTCAGTGTGGTAGATAGCTAGCTAGCTTAAAGTCATTTAAGGAAGACCTGGGTTCAAGTCCTACTTCTGATAATTGGCTTTCTCATGTTGGAGAAGGCACTTGAACATCTTGGGCCTCCAGGAACTTGCTAAGACTAGAAATTGCAGGGAAGGTGCAGATCTGCTTGGATAGAGCGTCTCCTCACTTGAGAGTTCTCAATACCAGTGAAACTAAAGGTTTAGTCCTTATTTTCCTAATGCCATTATAATATTACATTACTTTGATGTACAATACATTAACCATTCATCAACTATTGAATTTCAAGTTGTTTCTAGTACTTTGCAGTTCAAGTAATTCTCTTATTTTTGACTAGATTGTTTCCTTTCTTGATATATATGTATTTTAAAAAGTATGTATTAAATTTGACAGAAGAGTAAAAAATTTTTATTTGTGTTTGTCTTCTTCTGAACTATTATCTACTTTCTTATGGAGTTAAGAAAAATCTTTAAATTGATTCCCTTTGGGGGCAGCTGGGTAGCTCAGTGGAGTGAGAGTCAGGCCTAGAGACAGGAGGTCCTAGGTTCAAACCCGGCCTCAGCCACTTCCCAGCTGTGTGACCCTGGGCAAGTCACTTGACCCCCATTGCCCACCTTTACCAATCTGCCACCTATGAGACAATACACTGAAGTACAAGGGTTTAAAAAAAAAAAAAAAGTTAAATTGATTCCCTTCTTTTTTCTTTTTTATGTATTGCTATCCACTAACTTTCTCTCGGAATAAATAAGTAGAGTCAAGCAGTGTGAAAATGTAATTCTTGTTCTTTATGAGACTATCCATCAAAATTTATATCATTCCTCTGAAGTCGAAGCATTGATCAGAGTTGTAAAGTCTTTCAAAGTTGTTTTATCTTTTACATTACTGCGGTCGTGTGGATTGCTCACCTAGTTTTATTCCCTTCACTTCATTTCTATATCAATTTGATTATACAAGCCTTCCTAGTTTTCTCTGAATCTGTTATACTATCTATTTTTTTATAGCAGATAATATTCGATTAAATTCACGTACCATGATTTTTTCTTAACTATTCTTCATTTGATGGGAACCTGCTCTGTTTCCAATTCTTTGTTACAAAAAAATGCTATTATAAATATTTTTGTACATAGAAGACCTTTTCCTATGTTTTGTCCTCTGGAGTATTTGCCTAGTAGTGATATTGCACTGGGTCAAAGAATAAACAGAGATCCTAAATTATTTCAAGAATAACTGGACCAATTCACAGCTTTACCAATGTTACACTGGTGTACCTGTCCTTGACAATCCTTTCAAATGATTGTCATATTCCCCTTTGTTATCTTTGCCAATTCGATGTATTCCCCACCCCCTCTCCCTTTTTTTGGAGGTGGAAAGCAAAAGTAGACTAGAAGGAGAAAAAGAATTGGTGGTTGTTACTTTTTTTATGTGTAGGGTTTTTATAATATCCGATAAATGCTTTGGATAACAGCAAGAAGTCATGACTAATTCCTGTGAACTGTTTGCTTATTTCCTTTGATAGGTCACATGCTTACTTGCCTCCTGTTTGTGTTCCCATGCTGTACTTGGTAGCTTCCTTTTCTCATATACCTTCAGTAGGCATCCTGATTTAAATGATTTTTTTCTTTCTGTTTATAATTTGTAATTGTAAAAGATGAAATAAATTCTTAAGGATTTACCCGAATTTGTTGATAGATTCTTATACTGACTGCTGTTCTTATTAGTTTTGAATTCCTTTTAGAAATTAAATGTAAGTAGTCATTTTTCATTCCTATTATATAGCCTATCTCAGGCAATTGAATGAAGAACAGTTCCTAATTTTGGTTCATTAATTTCCTAGCTAACTTAGGTTTCTGTCATTTTTATTTTTTGTGTTCATTGAATTCAGATTAATTTTTATTTAATTCCCATCTCCATGCATTTATTTTATGGGGTCTAATGTTTTTCTTTCAGTTTTCTAAGGAGGCAAAACTCAAGCTATCAGAATGAATTGTATTCCCAGGATATTTAGATTTAGACAGCCCGACTAGGGCCCTTTGAAGGCACTAGATTTGTTTCTTTGTTTAAAAAAAAATCCTAAATGTTAAGAAGAAAAAATGGCTGGATTAATAATGTGGAAGTTGAAGTCAGCAAAGAGATTATAAAAAAGGAATTGTAGAATATTTTTTATTGGATTTATGTGGTACCTTTCCTGAAAAGAGGCCAATATTTTTCCATTCTTTTTTCCTTTAAAAAATTATATATTTAAACACTAAAAACACCAAATGAAATGGCTATAAATATGTGTGTATATTTATATATATATAAAATAAAGATTGTGCATGAAACCGAAAATCTATGTGCAGCTCACTTAAAAAAATACATATATATATATATATATACATATATATATATATATATAAAATAAATTCAACATGTAAGCTGCTCTGCTCATTTGTGATTCTTTCTGGTCTTATTTCTGTTCTCTTCTGTGAATTAAAAATGTTTCAGTGAACCCCCTTTTCCCTCTCCTTGATCCCTTCGTGACCTCCCCTGGGGGGAAAAAGAAACAAAGAGAACCTTTATAAGAAGTATGTGTTGTCAAGCAAAAGAAATTCCCACATTGAGACCAGCATTTTTTTTCCCCAAAGGTAAATGTAGCTCACACAGGTGCTATGTTTTTAAATGTCAGAAATGTAGATAGTGTTAGGGAATTGAGACAGTAGATAAGAAAAAACTAATATGAATTAGAAGAGGACAATTGGGCAAGGGGCTGTGGCAAATTCAAAAGTTGTTCAGTCATTTTTGGTCATGTTTGTGATGGAATTTGGAGTTTTCTTGGCAAAGATATCGGAATGGTTTGCTGTTTCCTTCTACAGCTCATTTTACAGATGAGGAAATTGAGGCAAACAGTTACATGACCTGTACAGGATCACACAAGCTAGTATTTGAGGCTGTATTTGAACTCAGGTTATCCTGACTCTAGGCCCAGCTCTCTATCAATTTGGGCCACCTAGCTGCCTCTAAATTCAGAGTTATTATGCTGTTAAATAACTATTGCCTGTTGTTAAAATTGCTAATGCTATCATTCCACAGTGAGTTTTATGCCAGTGAAATCCCAGATCTGGGCCAAAAAAAAATTCAACAGACAGTTGTTTACCTGGGTTTATAGACTTGAGATTTCTTTAAGCCAGCTAAGCTTCTCAGAATTCTGCACTGTATTTTTTTTCTCAACTTTTCCACCTCCTCCACTCTGCCTCTCTCCATTGTGTATACTAGATATGATTCCAACACTTACCTGGGCCCCAAATCACCTTTTCCCCCTCCCAGTGTTAATTGGTAAGATTCTTATTAATTCCATGAACAAATTATGGGACTTCTTGCTGTCTTCTTTTGGGAAGAAGAGAGTACCTTGGGATAGACGCAGCTAGAGACATGTATATCCTGGTGCAAGGGATTGTTTTTGTTCAAATAAGGAAAGTTAAATAGAGTCATAAATCCTGGCTTTAAGTAATATCAGATTAGATGATTGTTCTTTCCTCAGTTTATTCATATGCCTTTTCCCTGCCCCCCCCCCCCAATTTCTATCCTTTTCAAGATTGACATTGTTTCTTTCTTCATCTTTTGGGACTTCCCTGATATTTGAAGAAACAGAATCCACACATTAAAATCTGGCTAGAAAGAAAGCAGGAAATTAAAGCTTGAATTCACTTTACACACTATATAAATTGCTGAAAAGTTATGCGAAAATCAAATATGTGTACATGGTCTTGTTGACTTTCATTGTAATTAAAAAAAACCAAACCCTTACCTTCCATCTTGAAATAAATATTGTGCATTGGTTCCCCGGCACAAGGGCAGGAAGGGCTAGGCAAAAGGCATAAGTGACTTGCCCAAGGTTACCCAGCTAAGTACCTGAACCTAAGTGTGAACCCAGAACTTACTGTCTCTAGGCTTGGCTCTCAATCCACTGAGCCACCTAGCTGCCCCCATGGAAACCTTTTTCCCCTTCCATTATAATTTGAGAGATATATTCAGGAAATATTTTTCCCTCAACATGTAACAAAGCTTACACATTAGGATCCTAGCATTAAAGGAATATTCTATCATACTGCATAACATAGTTTCTAATTCTTGCACCCTGTTCCTACAAAATGACAGTTAACCCATCTAACCATTTAGGAAGAGAGATTTGGGTAGACATTTTAAAGGAAGAATAGTTGGCAATTACTATTCTGAATCAGCTTCAGGGGCTGAGACTGTGGCTTATTCTTTTCTTGAATTTTCAGTCTTTCCTTTTTTTCCTCTTTGGTTTTCCCCTACTGTCTACAACACACCCAAGTCTCCCTATCCTTAAAAAAAAAAAAGAAACTCACTAGACCCTGTATCCTAAGTATTCCAGAAAAACCTGTCCATGATCTTTGCCTCTGCTTCTTTTGGCACTCCACCAATGATAGTGGCACTTCACTACTGTGATTGAATAATCTGGTTTATAACCTCAATTCTCCACTAAAACTACTGTCTCCATAGTTATTTGTAATTACATAATTTCCAAATTCAGTGGTTTTTTTCATAGTCTATATCAGTGATTCCCAAAGTGGGCGCCACCGCCCCCTGGTGGGTGCTGCAGCAATCCAGGGGAGCGGTGATGACCACAGGTACAGATACATATATCTTTCCTATTAGTTGCTGTTAAAATTTAAAAAAAAAAAATTTCCAGGGGGCACTAAGTAATATTTTTTCTGGAAAGGGGTTGGTAGGCCAAAAAAGTTTGGGAACCACTGGTCTATATGCTTGTTGATTTCACTGGCATTCACCTTGTCATTTAGTGTGCTTTCTCTTTAAATTTTTTTTGGGATACTTCTGCTTTTTCTCCTACTTTTCTGGCTAATCCACATTTTTCTTTATCCATATTCCTCTTTTTTTCTAATGAAATTCTCTCTTGTTAGCTCTGGTGAAATCTATTATCATCTCTATTCAAGTAATTTCCCAGTCTTTTTGGTAAGCCTTAGGTTCTCCTCTGAGTTCTAGTCTTTCTTCAATTGCCTATTTAGCATCTCAATCTGGATGACCTATGGCTATCTCTAATATTAGCATTTCTTAAACAATTCAGTTTTCCTTTTCCCATACAAATAACCTTATCCCCAACCTACTCCCCCTTTCTAAATTTCCAGTTTATATTGAGGGCACCACCTCAGTTTCCAGTTATCCAAATTTACAGACTCTAGAGTCCTTACCTTCCTTTTCCTTATATAGTTAATTTTTTTTTTCAAATCTTGATGGTTCTTCCACCTCTGTCAATTCATGGCCTCAACCTGATTTCAGTCTCTCATTTCCTTCCTAGAGATATTAGCCTCCTAGATTCTTCTCTTCTTTTTCGAATTCTTTTTCTACAAGTACTAAGGTGATAACTCTTAAATCACTGACCTGACCATTGACTCCCGTGCTCAGAAAAGCTCCAATGGCTCTCTTTGCCTCTTAATTCTATGGCATCAAAAGCCCTTCCCAGTCTGACTCAAGCATACCTTTCCAGATTTTTTTCATATTATTTCCCTTCCCAAATCCTATATTCCAGTCAAACTGTTTTCTGTGCATTCCATGTTTCTTGTCTCCCTATCTTTGTAGAGATGTATACCAAGCCTGGAATGCACTTCCTTCTCTTAGAATCCTTAGTCCCCTTCAAAGCTCAGTTTAAATACCATCTCCCATTTAAGACATTTCCTGATTTCTTCACCCTTCCTAAGCATTTGGTTTTTTCCTTTCCCATTACCTTATTTTTTGCATGTACTTTTTACTTATGTGGGGAGGGAGACAATATTCTTTACTCCAATTTATTTTCTTTCCCAATTTATTTAATTCTAGGAGGCCTAGACATATCTATTGAATCAGTCAATAGTGTAAACTAGGTGTGAGTACATTCATGAGACTTTAAATCAAATCCACCAACCAAAAGTATAACATTGCGGACACACAGAAAATATATTGGAATTTTTTGGATGAAGGAATTATATTTCTGGAGCCATGACTGTTATAACAAGCCCTTTAGAATCAAGCATTCTAGCTGGAACATTCTTAGAGCAATTAGACTTATTGTCTAATGGTAATTGAGAAGTTATTGCCTTCTCTCTCCCAGCTTCATCTTGACCAGAGGGATGACCTTGTGAATTTAGCTCTCATTCCTGGGGAACATAGCCGTGGTTGAGAGCAGAATCTGTACTGAGAGCTTGGAGAGAGACATGTAGAGCATACTAGAAACAGTTTATGAAAGGCACCAACCCTCAGAACCCATCAGAGAGCTATGTGGAAGAATAACTTCATAACTATTCCATGAAAGGAGAAAAAGACTTCAGTAACTAGGCCCTATGAATAACTTTTTTGCCAAATGTGCTCTACTTTCCCCATTAACCTCGTGAATAATTGTGGGAGAGTATGTCCTAGACTTTTGGGGATGATTTTTTTAAACCAACTGAACCCTGCTAAACCTGCTTAGTAAGTGTCCCTTTCTAAAAAGTGGCCTGGCTGTCAGTAGGAAGCACACCAATTGGGAGCTTTTGAGCAGCTTGTACTAGAAAATCCTCAACCCCTCCCAGCTACCGATATAACCTGCTATATTGTGGTCTGCCCTCTGAGAATCCAACCAGCCACTACTTATAGAGGCCAGAGAGGAAGGGAAATACATTTATATAAGTAGTGATGATCCCTTAATAGAAACTAAAATTTTCTTGAAGTTAAGAACTGTTTTGTTTCTGCCATTGTTTTCCTTCTATCCATCCCTTGTAATAAAATTTAAAAATTGTTTTTAAAATGCTTATGGTGCCAAATCATATGTCTGGTTTAAAAAAAACCTTTGTCTTTCAAAATCGATTTTATCGTGTGTATATTCTTTGATAAAAGACTCAATGCTTTTTTGATTGATCAGTAGAATGTAGCATAGGAATTCTATAAATGACATAATATGATTTTCTGACTGGAAAAGAGTAAAACAAATAATGGTAAAGAGAAAATTGAAGTCTGTTCATACAGGTGAGGAAATATCATGACTGCTCTAAACTTAGATGAGTGCAAGTCTCTTATGCAGAAGAAATATATCCAAATGTATTAAAATAACTTGGTAGTGATCATTATACCTTGATAATCTGTGGCAAGAGTTCTCAAACTTTTTTCAAAGCTTTTGGTCCTAGTTCTTGCCTCAAGAATTAAGCAGAATAAAAATTGGGACATTAATGCATTGCTGGTGGAGTTGTGAATTGATCCAACTGTTCTGGAAGGCAATTTGGAACTATGCCTAAAGGGCTTTAAAAGACTGCCTGCCCTTTGATCCAGCCATACCACTGCTGGGATTGTACCCCAAAGAGATCATTTGGAAAAAGACTTGTACAAAAATATTTATAGCTACGCTCTTGTGGCGGCAAAAAATTGGAAAATGAAAGGATGCCCTTTTATTGGGGAATGGCTGAACAAACTGTGGTATCTGCTGGTGATGGAATACTATTGTGCTAAAAGGAATAATGAACTGGAGGAATTCCATGTGAACTGGAAAGACCTCCAGGAACAAATACAGAGTGAAAGGAGCAGAACCAGGAGAACACTGTACACAGAGACTGATATACTGTGATTCAGGACAATTCTGAGGGACTTATGAGAAAGAATGCTATCCATATCCAGCGAAAGAACTGTGGGAGTAGAAACACAGAAGAAAAACAACTGCTTGATTACATGGTTTGATGGGGATCTGATTGGGAATATAAACGATAACTGATCACCCTAGTCCAATTGTTAATATGGAAATAGGTCTGGATTAATGATGCATTTAAAACCCAGTGGAATTGCTCATTGGGTATGGGAGGGGGTGGGAGGAGGGAAGGAAAAAGCATGAATTATTTAACCATGGAAAAATATCCCAAATTAATTAAATGAACTTAAAAAAATAAACCTAATATTTTCCCCACATAAGGACCCCTCAAATATTTGAAAATAGCCGTCGTTTTTTATTTATGAACAAATCAGTAAATTAAAAAGCCTAACTTTTTTCAAAACTTTTTCAAAGTGTTTTTATGAAAATAGTTCTTTTCACTTTTACCAAAACTACTTTTGGAACCCTTTCAGTAAAATAAAATAAAATGCTTACTATTAATGATGCCTTTTTATTCCAAATTTATTATTGTTATAGCTTTAATGTAGATATGAATTTTGGATGCTACTAGCTCACCAGTATGATACTTTATAACAGTTTTTCTTTTTACTTGTATAAGCCAGTATGATGGAGGAGAGGACTATTTTATTCATTATATTTTTGCTTGTATAGAGAGTTTGACCTAAAATTTTTTTTTCATAAATAAAACATAGTTATTTTCAAATATTTAAAGGTCCCTTATGTGGAATAGGTATTAGGTTTATTTTGCTTGACTGGGACAAAAACTAGGATTAGTAGGTTGAAGTTGCAGGAAGGCAAATTGAGTTCAACCTAAGGAAGAAGGCTTTTTATATGAACTGGAAGAATCTCTAGGAACTGATGCAAAGTGAAATGAGCAGAACCAAGAGAATGTTATACACTGAAAGTGAAACTATGTGGAGCAATACAATGTAATGGACTTTGCTAATACAAGACAATCCCAAGGAACTTATGAGAAAGAATGCTATCCACATCGAGAGAAAGAACTATGGGACTAGAAACACAGAAAAAAAAACACCAAATGACGTATTTGTTTATATGGATATATGATTTGGGGGTTTGGTTTTAAAAGATTGCTCTATTACAAAAATGAATAATATGGAAACAGGTATAAGTGATAACATTTGAATAACCTAGTGGAAGTGCTTATTGAATCTGGGAGCAGGGAGGGAAAGAAAATGAAATATGTAAACATGGAAAATATTTAAAAAAAAGAATATTCCCAATTGTGGAAGAACACAAGAGGACCATGATACCAGGAGAGCCCCAGCTCAACATGTGCAACCCAGCTGGGAAGGTGCTTGACCCCATCAGAGTCCAAACTGAAGTCCAAACTAGCTGCCCTTCCTCCATGTAGGTCCTAGAAGCCCATGTACATTTGTCCTGGTGGGGCATGCCATAAAGGAAGAAACTAAAAATGTGGACAGTTGTCACATTCCTCAATTCTGGCAGTGATTTTCATTAGCTCCCTGGTGAGAGACTAGACCATATATGTCTGGCTTTTCAAACTGTAGCCTAGTGTTAAAATTCCTCCAAAACTTTTTAGGGAGTGAAGGGTAGCGACCTTGTGGAATGACCACCGAGGACAGAGAAATATGGAAATACCCTGTCATTCTATTAAAATCATGTTTCCTAAAGGACAACATCCCAAAAAAGGAGAGCACACTTGAACTTGTCTTAAATCTGTTGCCAGGGGATACCCCATATACCAACCACAATGTTGGTGATTGATAATAGATAAGGAGAAAAAAATAAATATATTGCATTTATATTCTGTTTTCTTCTTGAAACCTCCAGAAAAATAATTGAAGTGGATCGTTTTGAGATAATGAGTTCCTTGTCACTGAAAACATTTAGGCCTACTCTGGATGGCCATTTGTTGTTAGGGATGTTGTATAGGAAATTTTTGCATAGCATGTCGATGATTTCTGAAATCTCATCTATAAATTTGATTAGATCTGGGAAGGGAGTATAAGGAGGTCTCAGGTTTTCAGTTAGAGAGGTATGAGATTTGGAGAATAAGTTTTTTAAAAATTTTAAAATGATGGTAAGAAGCCTTTAGCTATAATTATTTTATAGATGTGAGACAAGGTGAGGATAGAGTCAGATTTATAGATAAAGACTTGAGATTGGAATCTGCTTAGAAATGATATTTGAAGTTGGAGGAATATAGGAGATCATTAGGGAAGGAAGAGCAAAAAAGGATAGGGAGGAGAGAGAGGAGCCAGCAAAGGATGTGAAGAAGTTGTCACAAAGAAAGGAGAACCGGCTTGGATTAGTGTTGAGAAAAGGAAGTGGAGGCAGAAGGGGCAGGCTACTTTTAAAGGGAGAAGTTCAGCCATGTTTCATTCTCCTGCTGTAATAATTTTCCTTCTGCATTCATCTGGCCATGCTTCTCTGCTGAAAAATCTTCAGTGGTGCACTATTGCCTAAAATGTAAGGCCATGTACAAGAATGACCCTTCTTATATGGATGTATTTCATATTTTCTCATGCACTGTACTTAGTAATTCTCATCTATGTAAGATTATAAATTTGTAGAGTTGAACCTGGAATTGGACCTCAGATGTTCTTTGATCTTGTCTTCTCTTTTTAAAGATTTTAAAACCGAAACCTAGAGATGATAAACAACTCACCCTTTAAAAAGTAAATGCCACAGGAAGGATTTTAATTCAGGTCTAATTCTTTTTTTTTTAAATTCAAATATACTATATTTTCCCAATTATATGTAATAACAATTTTCAACATATGTTTTCTGAAATTACAAGATCCTCTCTGTTCTTGCTTCTGGAGATGGTAAGCATTTTGGTTTGAGTTATACAGATTTTATCATGCAAAACATATTTCCATATTGTTCATTGTTGTAAGAAAATAGTCATATAAAACCAAAACCCCCAAATAAAACCTTTAATAAACTAATGTGAAGGACAGTCTGCTTTGATCTATATTGGTCTCCCAGCAGTTCTTTCTCTGGAAGTAGATAGCATTCTTTGTCAGAAGTCCTTCAGAATTGTCCTAGATCATTGCTTTGCTGAGGATAGTGAAGTCTTTCACATTTGATCATCAGTACAATATTGCTATTACTGTGTACAATGCTCTCCTGGTTCTAACTCAGGTGTTTGATAAAAAGTTCAGAATTTTATTTGCTATACTACGCTGCCTCTCATTTTAAACTTTTAAGGTTTACAAAATACTTTCTTAAAAAAATATTTTCCTGGAGGAGAAAAGTAGATCAAACATTATTGTTTTCATTTGATTCAAGTGAAAACAGAAACAGCAAGGTAATAGACTTATGTTCATAATTGTACAACTAGTAAGTACTGAATTAAGCCCAGATCTCCTGACTCCAACTAGAGCTCTTTCTTCTGGGCCAAACTGTTCCAGCTAAAGAGGAATACTTCTCTCCTTTTCCTCTCTTGGCCCCCTAGCCAAACAACCTGGTATTTCTCAGCCTTCATCCCTTTCCTTATTACGCTGTTTTCTGTGCCTGTAGTATCTTCCCTCCTCCTTTTTTGCCTGTTGAATTCCTTTCATAAATTAAAACCTATTAATTCAAATGCTGAGTCTTATTGGAATGCTTCCTTGACTTGGTAGTTTTCTTTCTTGCTTATCATTTTGTTTTATAACTTTATAAAAATAATATAAATGCATTATATAATATACTTATGCCTAACCTTTATCCATTTGAAATAAACTCTTTTTGTGGGCTCTTTTTAGCTTTATATTTCTACTAATAACTAGTACTATGCTCTGTCCCCAGTAGATGCCTCGTAGTACATGCCTAATAAAGGGGAAGTGAGAAGGAAAAAAAATAGAAGGGCAGCAGATTCAAATCAGGTTTTTTTTTTTAAAAGATAGGAAACATTTGCTTAAATGGGATGTTTGAAGGCAGAGAAAAGGATAAATATTTGTTAAGCACCTGCTACATGCTATGCACCGTGTTAAGTGCATTACAAATATCTCCTTTGATTTTCACAACTTTGGGAGATAGGTGCTATTTATTACCCCCATTTTATAGTTGAGGAAACTGAGGCAGAGAGGAGTTAAGTGACTTGTAGAAAGAGGTATTTGAGGTTGCATTTGACTTGAGGCCTTCCTGATTCTAGACCCTGTTCTCAAACTGCTGTGCCATCTAGCTGCTTCTAGGTAGATCTGGAAATGTAAAATGACTAGACCAAAAGAGCTGAATTGATTCATATGCCATTGTCAGTGTGGAAGTGTGGGAAGAACCTAACAGAAGGCCTTAGGAATCTTTTCTTCCTCCTTTTTCATTCCACATTTTTATCTGTGACTTGATTGAACCATAGGTATCACTTGTGCTGCATCTTAGGCCTACCTTCTAACTATAATTTGATTTCAGACTGCTCTAGGATGGCCTCACTTAGAATTGGGGAGACAAGATTTAGGTTCCTGGGTTTGAAACTTGCTGAATTTAGAACCTTGCCCAAATCAATCAGTCCTTGCGGAGTCTCTGCTTCCTTAACTATAAAACTAGGGTAAAGTGCACATTTTTATCTCAGCGTTGTGTAAAAGTGTCACAGCTTGGGGTCGTAAACCCAGAACTGACCTTAGGGGTCAGGAAGACCTGGGTTCAAGTTCTGTCCACTGACTCATGTTGGCTTTGTGTCTCTGTACTTCACAACCTCTCTGTGCTCCAGGAAGTGCTCTAAGACAAAGGTGCTTCCTGAGAAAGTGCCTCCCACTTTAGTAGCTGAATTTTCCCCTTGAAATCACTGGCCCATCTCATTTGCATTGCCATTAGTTCCTCCCAGGCTCAAAGGTACACAGATTCTTCTTCTTAAGAATCCATGAATATAGCTGCTCACTTTGTGGTGGTATGACTCTCAATTGGGTAATGAGTAAACAAATTGTGACATGATCGTGATGGAATACTACTGAATCATAAGAAAGAATGAACAAACTGATTTTTTTCTTTATTAAATTTTTTATTTTAATAGCAGATTTCTATGTAAGTTTTCCAAAGCCTTATTGTCTCCTTCCCTTTCCTCCTCTCTCCCTCCCTCCTGGAGCTGACAAGCAATTCAATCTGGGTTATACATATATTATCACACAAAACATTTCCATTTTATTCATTTTTGTAAGTGAATAATCTTATAGAAAACAAACCCCCCAAATACATGCTCAAATAAACAAGTGATAAATCATATGTTTTTATCTGCATTTCTACTACAACAGTTCTTTTTCTGGAAGTGGAAAGGAAAGCAATCTTTTTTCTAAGTCCTCAGAATTGTCTTGGATCATTGAATTGCTATTAGTAGCAAAGTTTGTCACAGTTGATTGTTCCACAATATTGCAGTTACTGTGTATAATATTTTCTGGTTCTGCTCATTTCACTCTGCATCAGTTCACATAGATTTTTCCAGCTTTTTCTGAAATCATCCTGTTCCTCATTCCTTATAACACAATAGTATTTCATCACCATCATATTACCACAATTTGTTCAGCCATTCCCCAATTGAGGGACATCCCTTTAGTTTCCAATTCTTTGCCACCATAAAAAGAATACTTAAAAATATTTTTGTACAAACAGGTCCTTTCCCATTTTTTTTTTATCTCTTTGCGATACAATCTCTGTAGTGGTATCACTGTATCAAAAGGTATGCATTCTTTTATAGCCCTTTGGGCATAATTCAAAATTGCCCTCCAGAATGGTTAGATCATGAACAAACTCATTAAAAAAAAACTATATGAGATAATGAACAGTGAAATGAATAGAACCAGGAGAACACTATACATAGCCATGTAACTAACTCTGGAAGAATAAACCAAGATTGTTACCTCCTGAAAGTGAACAGAAAGGTAAAACATGAAATAATTTATATGAACATGTGGTCCTCCCTGATGATATCCTATATGATATGGGGATGGGTTGGGACACTGGTGGATGTAGATATAAAAAAAAAGTAAGTTAAACATGAAGGAGATTTTTGATTTCATTAGTATATCTTTTTCTTTATATATGGAAATGCTTGTTTTGTTTGTATTTGTAAACATTTAGAATATTAATAAAAAATAACCTCTTCCCCCAAATGAATCCATGGAGATATGATTTTATTCCACATTTCTCTTTAGCTTCAGAATTTTACTTAAATTTCATCTTCATCTGACATTATCTTTGAGTTCTCAGGCAAATGTTGCTCTTTCTGTTGAAGATAGGAAATGGCTTCCAGAAGTGCTACCTGAAGGATTCATCATTTCATTTGTGTGGTTTACTCCTTCAATCCACACAGATCACAACCCTAATTAGATTGTTTCTTGAGCTGCTCTTAACTTAAAAAAAAAATCAATACAGTAATGAATCTTCTGCTTATGAGCCTGTTCCAGATTTACTGTTTGAACTTTGTACAACAAGAGTACCCAAAGTCCTTTTTAGTTTATGAAGATTTTCCAGAGAACTCGGGGTATACTGGAGGAGGTCTTCAGAGGTGGTTTAGTGGAAATATTTCTTACATCTATGATCCCTTTGAAAAATATGCATATGTTTTGTTTTGATCCATTTACATTCCTCCAATTATCTCCTCTATATCATATTTCCAGAAAAAGTTAAAATCACTTGGTATTATGGTTGTTCTATTTGTTAACAGAAAGGATGTATGCTTTAACTTTAGGAATTTAGCAAAAATGCTATATACATCATTTTGTTGCAATTGAGAATTTGTCTTCATTTCCATGTCTGATATTATTGTGTATATTGTTCTTTTAGGTCTGTTTTCATTTATTATGTAGTCTTAAATGAATCTAAGTTTCTCTGAGCTCCTCATAGCCCTTTAGTGATCTCATCATTGTGAGTACTCCCTCTACTGGTACATCTCACCACTTGTTCATACTTTCTCATCCTGTGCACTTTTTTGTCCTTGACTTTCCAGAAGTCTTCCACAGAAAATTCATTGTGTGCTGAATCAACACAACATGTAGGCAGCATGGAAGGAGCCAGCAGAAAGGGAGAAAGTGAAATGAGGGTGATAAGAATGATTAGGAGTGGGAGAGGGTGTTACATATTTGGGAATATGGAAATAAATGGTATAGGATCAAAAAGAATATGCAGTCCAACAAGGGATTGGCCTTGGCAAGCAGAAGAATCCATCTCTTCATCAGAGACTGGAGTAAAAGAGGAAAGAATGGGTAATGATATACCCTTTATCATAATGGTGAGCTCCAGTCTGATAGATTTAGAACTTTTTATTAGATTTTCTCTGTAGATCCCTAGCTTAGAACTCAATATTTCTCATTGTCAATTGATCTAGCAGAGAGGCTGGTAGCATTAAATGAACAGTAAGTGGTAGAGTGAAAGAGTTCTTTTCAAATTTCTCTTTTTCTTTCTATGCTAGAAGATGATAGGATTTCGTGTTGGCTTGCCTCAAGATTTTAATAGTTCTAGTAGTCAATTTTAGAAATTTTAGTAGAATAAAAATAAAAATAAAATATTAGCATCATATAACGCTGTTCTCTAAAAAATGTTTTGAAAAATTTGCTACGGACTGTGATTTTTAGTGAAACAACTTTTCTCTAGGAAATGTAGCTCCGAAGTGAGAATATGTAGATAAGAAATTAAATTTTCTTAAAAAATTTTATCTTATGTGTTTTAGTATCACATTTTAAAGTAATTTATTGTTCTGTTTTGCTTTTCCAGTTCCTAAGTTTCCCTCATACGCCTCTTCCTATTCTTCTTCAAGATCCTATCCGTTATTTTCTTTTATTTAATTTATCCTTTCCAATTCTCCTACCAAAAAAAAAAATAAATAAAGCCCCAAAACATAAATAGTCAGACAACAATTCTAGCAGTAGCCACACCCAGAGAGGTACATCTCTTACTGAATTTTAAAATTCATCATATTGGGGGCAGCTGGGTAGCTCAGTGGAGTGAGAGTCAGGCCTAGAGACAGGAGGTCCTAGGTTCAAACCCAGCCTCAGCCACTTCCCAGCTGTGTGACCCTGGGCAAGTCACTTGACCCCCATTGCCCACCCTTACCAATCTTCCACCTATGAGACAATACACCGAAGTACAAGGGTTTAAAAAAAAAAAAAGCAAAAAAAAAAATTCATCATGTTTCTGAATTCTATTCTAAATAGAATGTTTTATCTTCATTATTTTGGACTTGATATTTTGTAGATCAGAGATCTAAATTTTTTGAAAATTGTTTTCTCTATATTAATATTGTTTAGATTGTTTCTGCTTATTTTACTCCATATTAATTCATAAAATTTTTCTAAATTTCTTATGAAATTATCCATTTCTCAATTTCTTATAGAACAATAATATTCTATTACATTCATTCTACATACTACAATTTGTTTATCCATTCTATGATTAGGAGGATGCTCCTGTAGTTTCTTATTTTTTGTGTACCATGAAAAGAACTGCAATAAATGTTTTTTGTACAAATAGCTCCCCTTTCTTCCTTGGGTGGGGATAGGGGCCGGGGAATAAGTAATAGTATTGCTGTTTTGGGTTAGAAGGTATACACAGTTTAATAACTTTGGGAGCACAGTTCCAAATTGATTTCTATAATGGCTGGTACAATTCATAGTTCCACAGTGGTAGTCTGCCTGTTTTTCTACAGTCCCTCCATCATTTGTCATTTTCTTCTCTTGTTGATTTTGTCAGTCTGATGGGGTGGGGTATAACCTCAAAGCTGCCTTAATTCGAGTTCTTCTAATTAATAGTAATTAAGAGCATTTTTGTATTATTGTTGATAACTTGGATTTCTTCCTTGAAAACTGCCAGTCATATCTTTTGACTATGAGAAATTAAATTAAAAAAAATGAATCCACCTAAAATTTTTTTAGGATGCTCTTTTGCATAAATGAAGGTCATCTAATTACTTTTATAGATGCTGGGGTTGGGGTGGAGGGACTCAAGTTAAGTTAGTTTGAAATAATTTGGAAACAAAAAAGTAAAAATATTTGAGAGAGACGGTGGTATGGAAATTCAGAAGATATCATAAATATTTTAAATTATGATTGTTTCCAATGACTACATTTGGAAGTACAATATGGAAAGCAGCTTAAATCAGTTCATTTTATAATAAAATATATTTTATGTTGTGCCTGTTTAACTGAGAGACTGCATCATTAGCTACTTACAAATTTGTCATCACTTTGTAGTCATACTTTGTACTTAGATGGGATATTTGATTCTTTTAGAGAGAAGAAGAAGGAATGGCATAGAAAACTAAAAAAAAAAAAATAGTCTGTTTTACTGTACTAGGTAGGTACTTATTTTCAGTAGTGGATCTTTTCTCAGACCAGGATGGTTGTCAGTTTTCAGTACATAAAAACATGTTGAATATACCATTTGAATACTTTACAAAGGAATATAAAACTTCTATAAAGGGATAAAGGCTTTATTTCTTACTCTTTATTTATGGCATCACTTTTATGGAAGATGTATTTCTAAATGTGAATATGCACCTTAGGTGCCCTCTTTTGAGATAGAGGTGTATAGTAAACTTAGCACCTTTTCATAGTTTGAAAAAAGTAAAAACTGAAACAGCATTTCAAAATATTTAAGTACTTTACAAGTTTTTTTTGAATTTTGTTTATAACTATTTTTAATTTTTCCAATTTTTTTAGACTCCTTGGTTAACCATCTTCAGAAGAGTGGATTTCTGATGTACCAAACTCCATGTCTCTCATTGAAATTAAAATTTGATATCACAGATAAACAGCATTGACAACTATCCATGAAACTTTGTATATCTTAATATCAGCCTTCGAAGCTTCCCCAGGGAACGCATAATGACATCTGCAGTGGTTGACAGTGGGGGTTCTGTTTTGGAGCTTTCCAGCAATGGAATAGAAAATCAAGAGGTTTGGAATTCACTGTGTTCCATTTTAAGTTGCATTTATATTTTATTATGTAGAAATTCATAGGTAACTCTTTTTAAAATACTTTAACATGTACAATTTTTCTTTCATGTAGAATGTCCTATACATGAAGCTCATTGTATTAAATTGTAGGCGTGAAAGTATAGCAAAACAGCATAAAAGCTTATGTTTATATACAACTTTTCATATACCATTTGATTTTTATCCTTACAACTAGTACAGGCAGGTATTAGTGATCTCTATTTTATATTTGGGGAAACTGAAGTTCAAAGAGACTGGCCCAACATCACACAACTAATAAAGAGGTGAACCAGGACTTGAATTGAACCCAGGTCTAATTTAAGGCCATGTTCTTTTTATTGTAATATGTTGCATAATGGGGTATTATAGCACTTTTGTTGTAGGATAGTATACTTGGAATTAAGAACTGAGATGAGAGAAATGGTGAAATATGATTTGAGATTAAGGGGTAACCCTTAAGTTAATAAACAAGACACCAGTTTGGATTTTCATAGAATAATTAAAAAAACATTTAAAAATGATAAAATTAGAGTTATAATTATTATTATCAACATGTTATTTTAGAATTATTTTTTTATTGAGACTTAGGTCTGTAATAGTATGACTTTATGTAAATTTTAGTCCATAAGGGGATAAAAAGCATTTATATAGTGTCTACTGTGCCAGGTACTATGCTAAGTACTTTTTATGAATATTATCACTTTGGGTCCTTACAACAACCCTATGAGGTAGGTTATTATTCCCATTTTATAGTTTGGGAAAATGAGGGCAGCAAGAGCTTAAATGACTTACTGAAGGTCACATATCTAATATGTGTCTGAGGCTGAATTTGAACTCACTTCTTCCTGATCCCAGGCACTGTGCCACTAGCTGCCTCATAATATAGTTAGTACTTAGATTGATGACTAACTAGATTTTTCTGTTTCTTTGTTCTTCTCAATTCCCTTCAAATATTTTGAATTCAGTAATATTTATTAATCCAGTTAGCAGTACAGTATATGGAAAGTTTAAATTTAAATGTAATTAATGAATAAGGAAATAAATTTAGTTCGTATTCCCTAAAACAATTATAGTATTTTGAATCATTGGTAGATGTGGTTTCTTCCATGTCTCTCTCCCCTGTATTTTGGGGATATAGGAGATAAAAAGAGAGGCATAGCAAAATCATAGAGGTTGAAAGGACTTTAGAAGTCATACAGCCCAACCCATCCTCTCTACCTCCCTCTATAGATGTACTTGTAAATGAGGAATCTCAGACTTGTATATAGGTAATTGATTTGCTGGACATTTCACAAGTTAGTTGCAGACTTTTTGAGTGTGTCCTTGAATTTGAGATTCTTTGATCTGAATTATACCTTAAATCAACTTATCCTTTCACAGTTTACATTATGTTCTGGTTACTCCCTCCACTGACACATATCATAACCCCATTATAATTTAATAGATAGTCTCCAAAGAGTTGCTGTGGCTGAAAAATTAACCTTGCACTGGATGTGATATAGCTTTGGAACAGAACTAGACTAGTCTTTGGGTGCAGACTGAAGGACAATTACTATTCCTTTTCTTGTTCTAATATTTTGCCAGTCTTGTAGCTGCTACTGAGTAGAGATGTATTCCAGTCATTTCCCTTTTCCCCATCCTGCTTTTTATCAATTGCTTTAGTGACTGGGGAAAGCTCTGTTGCTTGAAGGCTTTATTTAGCCACCGACCTGGGCAGTCAGGAAAGGTACAGGGATCCTCCCAATACTGTAGGATTTTAGGGTTGGAAGGGGATCATAGCCATCATCCAATCCAGCCTTCTCATTTCACAGATAAGGAAACTGAAGTCCAAAGATGTGAAATGACTTGTCCAGAGTCATACAATAAGTAGCAAAACCAAGATTCAGTCAGTCCCTGGTCTGCTGTTTCTAAATCCAGTCAGTGTTCTTCCTGCCACACCATACCATGATTTAGCTACTAGGCTAATTCAGCTTTTGGGAAAGTCTTTTTAAGTTTATAAAGTTGTTTTATATTCTTGCTTCTCACCCTATGGGCACTCACAAGGTGGTGTTTTTCTGGTTGTTGATGCTGCTGATCATTGTTAGTATAGATTCTTAGTGACTTCATCTTCTGATTTGTTTTTGCTTTCTTATCTCAGTCCTAAATAAAACTTTCCACCTATCCACTTGTAAGACATAAAAATCACATGATCCAGTTTAATTGCTTATTTTTTTTAAAGTCATATTTAGTTTATTATACAAAATAGTATACACTGAGTACATAAGAATTTATGATTGAATTCAGGGTTTGTGGATAATAAGTTTGATTTAGAAAAAAATTTGCTCTTTTAGGAAAGTGAACAAGTTTCCAAATATCCAGCAGTGATTGTGGAGCCAGTTCCAAGTGCCAGATTAGACCAGGGCTATGCAGCCCAGGTTCTAGTCTATGATGATGAAACTTACATGATCCAAGATGTGGCAGAAGAGCAAGAAGTTGAAACTGAGACTGTGGAATCAGGTAGAGCTTTAAAAAAATATTTATTTTTTTTATAAAGTCTTTTTATATGGGATTCCCTATTCTTATGTAAAATTATACACAGGGGCTTCTTCTATTTTGGAATCAGTTGAAAGATCTACCTTATAATTTGCTAAAGGAGTTTTATTTCTAGACACACTAGGCAGACATTACATAATTCTGATTTATTTAGGACACTGTCCTGTGTCATGCACCCCAAGACCAAAATTATTTTTCACTTTTAACATCCAAGTGTTACTTTATTCATTCTACTTTCCTTGCCTGATGTTCTCTTTTTTCCTTCATATAGCAATAACAGGATAATAGGTTCAGAGCTGGAAAAGACCTGAGAGGTCATCTGATTCATTGAAAGCTGAGGGTCAGAGAGGTTAGTGATTTGCCCAAGGTTACAGATGGAGTTTGAGGAAGGTGGCTAGCACTCAAACCCAGCTTCTTTAACTGCAGATCCAGAGAGTGTTCGTTCTATTCCATTCAGAAACTCAGTCCAATATATTGACACCCAATAAAGGCACTTTCTCATTTATCATGAGAATTAAAATTGCATTTTTTGAAAAAGGGAGTGCTTTGGAGAAAAGGGTCATATGTCTATAGCATTTTTATGTTGGGGGAAAAGCTAATGGATTTGTCTTTTCAGGGATTTGAATAGCAAATAACCCTCTAGCTTTTATTTAGTATTAGCAGTTTATTAAACAGTTGTTAGTAGTCTAAAAATGCACATTAAATAAATTACATTTAGCTAGAAGATTTTATGCCATTTATTTTTTGCTGCAGGATTTTACTTAAAAGTTTTTGGTGGGAGTCATAAAAGCAGAATCGTTTGAACCACCTTGCCATCATTTTCATCATTCCCCTAAAAGTTAACTTCTAAAAAAGGATTATTTCTAATGTGGTATAAAATAATAAATAGGAGTTCTTATATACACTTATTTAGATATTTGTTAAATTTAATCTAATGGATGTTTGTTAAATTGAATTAATTATGCTCCACAAAGTGCCTTGTTTAAAGAACTTCATCATAATAGACTTAGTAGTTATTTGCCAATAAGTGAAAAACAGGGTAGGGCTCACTCATTATTCTCACTACTCATTATTCTCACTAATGGAGGGCAACAAAGGTATTTACAATCCAAAACTGATTTGTATTTGTTCTTAGAAATTTATTTTTTATTGATAAATATTTAAGCACATCTGATAATCTGGGAACGTATTCATATGGTAAAGATCCAACACAGGGAGAACTTGTAAGATGTGTCATTTCTTTATCTTGACCTTCCTAATTCTAACAGCTCATTTCATTCTGGTAATAGATCATCCTTTTAAGCTGTTGCAGTATTTGCCATTTTCTAAATCTTACTTATTCAAGGGAATGTATTGACTTTCAAAGGGCTTTCTCTACATGCTGAATAAATGATGAGAGTTGAGATGTCAACAATATTGAATCAGTAAACTTGAACATAAGGTTTGTTCTAAGTGAATTATCTGATAATCATAGTTAATGGAATTATGTAAATCTGAAAATACAAATAGAATAATGCATTGATGATGGCACTTGTCTCTCTTGAAAGAATATTTTTTTGTTTTACTCTGGGTTTTTTGAGGGCCTCAAGTTATTTTACCATGTAGGTGAAATTATTATGATGTTATTGTTCTTGTTGTCATTATGATCATGGTCATAATCATGATCAATTGTCATCATCTTGATCTCATCTTTATTGGGAGTTTAGATAGAAATGACTGTGGGGCAAGTTGCTATCTATATTTTTTATATTTAATGTTTTTTAATTGCACAGGGAGATGAAATAACTGCTATTTTTAATGCAGTACCTGTTATCATTGCTGATGTTTGCATAAAATATCGCAGAGTAAAGAATTGACAGTTGTCTAGTTTTTTTTATTGTCAAACACTTGATAAGAGACTTTTGAGCTTGGAACTGGTACAAATACAGTGAAAAAGTATATGAATTTTATATTTATTTTTAGCAGTTTATTGAAATCTATCAGATGCCAGGTATCGTTTCAGTTTGCTTTTGGTGGGATTAAAACTACACAAGTATTATGACAGATAAATTCTCCTTTATTTGCATGTGAAATGATTAGCAGAATAGTTTAATTATATGAAAATTGTTTATTTTAGTGTTCACAATATGAATGGAAATTTTAGATATATAAGTATTATTTAAGATAATAAACATAGCGATAAGCAAAGAAATAAAGAATAGGAATAAAGGGCACAAGTAAAATCTGCATGGAAAAGATGTGAGGTGAAGGAAATTTTGAATGAGGCCCCTTACAGCACCAAAAAGAGAAAGTATGAAGCTGAATGAAACAGACAAAATTTTTATTATTGAGGAAGAAAATATGGTCAAATAAAAAAAGAAAAGAAGATAATTTCAGTAGCATCATGTTTGAAATTTTAAAGAAAAACAAAAACTGGATATGTTCGTAAAATTTCTATGGGTATTCTAGGTATTTTAGTCTAAGATTCAGATATGTGAATAAACAACAATGGCTACCATGCTCATGATATTAGAATTGCCTTGATAAGCTTAATTTGTTCCTAATGATTATGAATGCTTTATAACTATTTTAGTGGGGCTAAGAAAAATTAATTAATTTTCTAGAAAAAGTGATTTATATAATCATTTTAAGTATCATTCAGGGATCATTTTATTTTTAGTCTTCTTCCTTCCCAGGAATCAGAAAAATATGTATTATTCTTTCAGAGTTTGCTTAAAAGAATGTATTGTCATTTAATGGGTGATTTAAAAAAATTAATAATCACTTTAGATTTATTTTACTTGAACAGAAAGATAAACCACTTTGGGCATATAGCTGACCAAGAGTCATCCTGTATAAAATTATTGAAAAAGTTAGGTTCTGGCTCTCAAGAGCAAATGAGAACTAATATTTATTAAAAGCTCTTAGCAGAGTGCCTGGCACATAGTAGGTGCTATATAAATGTTTATTCCCGTCTCCTTTTCCTCAAGTACTGGAATGTAACTTTATAAGGATATTTAACTGGCATAGATCAGTTTCAAGGTCATCTAATTTGGGCCTTAATTCATTTCTATTTAAAGAATCAAATGTTTCTTCAAGCAAGTTAGAGACTGAATATAACTTGTATCATTTCATCACTTAGAGAATAGAAGTTATCCTCTATTTCAGGATTCATTCTCATATATGTTTGATTTTTCTGTAAGACCTTAAGATCTGATTAATTTATGTGAGCTAAACATCATTTAAATTCTAAAAACTTAACTTTCAAATAGGAAGTCATGTGTAGGGAAGGGGAAGATTTTTCAAATAGTTTAAATATTTTTGATTAATGGGATGAGATTTAGATAAAACAAGGCTATTTAAGACCAAATATTTTTCTTGTGCATCCACTAAACTTTTTAAATTCAAGATTCTTTCTACACATATAATTTGGATTATCTTAATCTAAGCGTTAATACTAAATACCACTACTACTATTATTAAATAATACTAAAAATGGTATTATTTAACATTTTATATTCATGCTATTTAAATATTTTTATACTCAGTTATTCAGATTGTCTTATCTACTTGGCTCAATTTTTTCAATTAGATTTTATCTTTTCATTTAATTTTATGCTATTTAGACTTGTTATTTAAGAAATGTTCAAACAGCTGTTTTTCTGATTAATAATGATGCTGAAAAGAGAACTAGAGATATGGTACTTTAATAATTTAATTCTCATTCAGTGTTTTCCAAACGATATAATTGTAAAACACTTTTGGCTTTGAAATATACTGACAAGAGGCCTTAAATAAATAAATATTTTCATAGTTAATACTGTACTGAAGTTGTCAAGTGCATTATTAGCCAGGGCTTTGTCAACAGAGTACAGGTAGAAATGAAAGTAAGGCCAGTGTTAAGTCTGTTAACTTCTCTTACTTTTTTTGGGAGTGGGTAGGGAGGAGAAGAGTGTGGAGTGAGGATGAGAATGGTTTCCTATGCAGATTTCTGTGGTGGTTTAGTTTGTCAATGTTTCTTCTGTGCTATGCCATCCTTTTGAATTTAGAATGGGAGTTAAAACTGAAGCTGGGAAAGAAGGGAAGCCAGATGCTTGGTACATACCTTGTAGGATCAGAGGAATTTGTAGGAAGGGTTAATCTCTTCTAGATGATGCATTAGGATAGAAATCTTTTTGCACAACTACTATTAATATCACATAGAGGGTTTTGTGGAGCATATGATTTAGAACATCATTTTTGTTCATCTAAATACAGTATGATCTCAATATTTGATAAGTAGTTATAATTATAAGCTATTCTGTTTCAATATTTTTCAGACTCTTAAGATTATTCAACAATATTAAGTCTTACTGTGTCATTCTGCATATCTTTTGGAACTATAGAAATAGGTATCTACATCTAGATGTTTCTTTGATAGTGATTATAAGCTTGGTAGTTATGAAGTCTTTAGTAGTGACAGTGAGTATGAGTGTGAGTAAGGAAACTAGAGATGATCTCATCTTTGCCATCCAGGAAACTGAAGTTCATTATGGTTAGGTGCCTTGCCCTAAGTAACACAGAAGTAGCTGAGCTTGGGTTCAGACTCATGGCTTTTAAATACAGCTAGAAGGTGCTTTCTATTTTGCTGGTACCCTTCTTACATATGGACCAAGTAGTTTTCTTAGTTATTATGGAATGCTCTCATACTGGGTATCTTACTATGGTTTTTTAAGGTACAAACCTGCCAGAAACATTTTTATTAATTTTAACATTGTTCTAAATCCAAGCATTTCTAGTTTAGAGAAATGTTCAAACTGACCTAGTTCCTCTCTTCTCCCTGCTTAACTCCTATTCCCCTTACCCTGGGACATCTCTACCACAAGATAATTTGAGGTTACATTTATAGGAAGCTTGAACATGGAACAACATATTAAAATATAGTGTGGAATTAACCTATTTCATCTAGCACTTAAAACTACTCAGTCCCTTCTTTGACCACTCCTCTCAATTTTTTCTGAATGGGAAAAGAGTGTTGCCTTTGGGTGGTCATAAAGCCAATATCTTCTGAAGTTGAAGAAGGCTTTGAGTTTACTTTTGAGACACTGAAGCTATCTTTTGTTTAAAATCTAGTTATCATCCTTAACCCATTCCCTCCAGGCCTTTGTTTTTTATTGATCTTGACCAGTACATTTTCTTGAATTTCCTAAAGAGTAAAGTCTGGAAAGGATTTTAGACTTGAGAAATAGTTATTTCTTTGGATTTCTGATTTAACTGAAAAAGAGCTTTTAAATATTCTTCCGCATTTCCCTCCTTTTTGATTGAGTACAATCTTTTGAAGTATAATCTCATTTTTGAAGCTGCTAAAAAAATGACCAGATATATTACTCTAGGTCAGCATTGGTGAACCTTTTAGAGATCATGTGCCCAAACTGCATCTTCAAGCTGCCTGTGAGCTCCCCACATTACCCCAGACAGTGGAGGGAGAAAGTGCTTGCATTTGGTAGAGGGGTAGGGGAGGCATGCAAAAACTGTCCTTGGGAACTATGGAGAGGGAGAATGGAGCAGCCTCCTCTGGCACACTGGGGCATGCATGCCATGCCTTTGCCAACATGGTTAAAGTCCAAAATAATGGTGGTCCATAATAATCGAGTTCTGTTTTTTTTAATATGATTTTGTTTAAAAAATATTTTTTCATGGTTACATAATTCATTTTCTCTCCCTCCCCTTTCCCTTCCTACTCCCCTCTCCCAGAGCTGACATGCAATTCTATTGGGTTATCCATTAATATTATTCATTTTTTGTAATAGAGTAATCTTTTAAAACCAGAGCCCCAAATTTTATACTCATGTAAACAAGTGATAAATCATATGTTTTTCTTCTGCAGTTCTTTCTCTAGATGTGGATAGCGTTCTTTCCCATAAGTCCCTCAGAGTTGTCCTGGATCAATGCATTGCTATTAGTAGCAAAGTCAATTACATTTGATCATCCCACAATGTTTCAGTTACTGTGTATGATGTTCTCCTGGTTCTCCTTATTTCACTCCACATCAGTTCATGGAGATTTCCAGTTCTTATAGAATTCAAGCAGTTCACCAGTTCTCAGTGTTTTGATTGAATCTAGGAGTACAACAAAATGGTAAGACGATAAGAACTATTCTAGATGTTATTACCAATGTGCCAAGTGGCATAATAGGGTAGTTCATTACTATGAACAGAAGTATAGGAAGTAATAAATGCAATGGGGTTAGAGATAAAACCCAGTATTTAAACACATTTGAGTATTCTGCAAACAATTTAATATCCTGAAAAGTAGCCAGAAAGTTCTGCACATTAACAAAGTTCTATCTGTCTATCATATTGGGTTGACTTTTAGATCAAATGAGTAGAAGGGATGATTACTAACTTTAAAAAGTTTTGCTTTTGTATCATCTACATTTCCCAATTTGAATCCTTATATGAGAGAGTAAAAAAAGAAAGCCCAGTTCCCCAAAACTGACAGTCTATCACCCAAGTCCAACATTATTTGTAGTGTTCTATTCCCACAGTTTTTCTATTTCTATAAAGAAGGGAGAAGAGTACTTTCTGATATGCCTTCTTTGGAATCAAGCTGGCTAGTTAGCAGAGAGTTAAGTATTGGACTTGGAGTCAGGAAGACCTGATTTGAAATCCTGTTGAAGACACTTAACCAGTTGTGTAACCCAGGGGCAAGGAATTTAAACTTTTGCCTCAGTTTCCTCTTCTATAAAAATGAGAATAATAATAGCAGCTACCAGGGTTATTGGTCATATGAGATAGCATTTGTAAAATATTTTGTAAATCTTAAAATATGATATAATTTCAACCATATTCCATTTGGAGTGTTTTTGTTTTTTTCTGCTCAGGTTGTTGTAGTCATTTTGGTTCTACTTCATTTTTTCATTAGTTTATGTAAGTCTTGATGTGCTCTGTATTCACTGTCATGTGTAGAGCTGTAACATCAATTACATTTACACTATAGCTGGTTTGGCTATCCCCTCAAGCAGTGGATACCTGTATGTTTCCCTTTCTGTGCTACTACAAAAAGTATTGCCATAAACTGTCTTTTTATCAATGACCTCTTAGAGGTCTGTGCCTAGCACTGGGCTCCCTGGTGGTAACATTTCAGTTGCTTCAAGCAGCTTTCCATAATGGTGGACCATTTTGCAACTCCGCTTAGAGTGTATTATTGTGATTGTTTGTTTCTAACTCCTAACATCTATTACTACCTTTTTTAATTTGTTGGCTTTGTGTCGAAACCTCTAATCCTTTGGATTTGCATTTCTTTTATCATTAGTGATTTGGATCATTGTTTCTTATGGTTCTTAATAGTTTACAAACTTCTTTTGAGAACTGTTTATTCATACCTATTGGAGAATTTTACTACCTAGTTATAGTATATTTACTCTTTTATTTTAAAGATCATACAAAAATTCAGACTGTAACTAGATTATTGATTATTACCTTTAAAATTAATAAAAAGTTGCACAAATAGAGGTATCAATAGATCTATCTTTACATGACTCTTGAAGAATATACCCGTGTTTACCTTAGCACACAATCTCTTTTTCTACTTAAGTCTTCATAGCTTTCTCTGAGATCTGGGAGAATGTGGCCTTCTTCCTCTAAAGCAGAAGTGCCGAAGGATGGCCAGAGGCTGGGGCACGAAGCTAGAAAAACTCTTGAGTGTAGCCCAAACCAGATTAAAATGAATTGGGAAATTTTAACTAAATAAAAAGACAAAACAACATAAATACTGCCAATTTATAGTTTTCTAAGTCAGTATGCGACCTTTCTATCCATTTCTATTTGAGTTTGACACCACTCCTCTAAAGTAAATCCTTTTCTATTACCAGATAAGCACTAACCTAGGATTCAAGAGACCACAGTGAAGTATAAAACAAGATCTCTGTCTTCCAATAATTTCATTCTAATTGAGAAATCACACACACACACACACACACACACACACACACACACACACACACGAAAAGATAACTTTGTAAGTGTGATACCTAGAGGATTACATGTAAACACTGCTGAGCATTAGTGGCTTATTTTCTGGTACTTTATTCTCTCAAGGGAACCCTGGGGCTTAGTCCTTTTTAAAATAAGACCTGCCACCACCATTCTACTTCTTAAGAGTCCTTTCCACCTAGATTCCTTAAGGAAAGTGAAATGGGTCCACATTCTTCCCCATCCTTCTCTCTGTGAAATCAGTATTCAACCTTTTTTAAATTTTCTAAGAATTTTAAAAAAGTGCTGTGGAGAAACAGTAAGTCAAAACAGAAATTAGATATGTTAACATAATATTCAAGTGGAACTGTTCAGCTGTAATTTGGAGCTCTGGAGTTGAAACTTAGGCAAGAGAGGTCTGTATAGGAGACTGAAAGTAGAGATTTGGGAACCAGCCACAAATAGGTAGGAGTTGAAATTGTGAGGTTATGCTGGAGAAAGTGTAGAGAGAAAAACCAAAGGATTGAGGAGTGAATTTGGGATAAAATCAAGAGCAAATCTTGGATGAGGTGTTTTAATGGATAGAGAGAAAAGTGAACAAAGAAGAGACTCGATTGGAATGTAGGTGCCCAGCTTATTTCATTTGCATTGGTATCTCCAGTGCCTAGTACAGTGGCTTTCATGTAGTAAGGACTTAGAAAATGCTTGTTGATTGGTCGAAGTGATCAGAGAGGCAAGAAAATCTAAAGAGGTTCTTATTCTCTAATTTGTTTTGTTATTTTTTTTTCTCATCCTTAATCTTCCCTTATTATTAAAAACTTTCATCTGGTCCCTCACTCTGGCTACCCATGCTGTTTATTCTTTTTTTTAAAAAAACAAACAAACAAAAAACTTCTCAATTGTTAAAGCTTCCAGATTGTTAAATGATTGGTTTATACTTACTATCTTTGTTTTTTCAACATTTATTACCTCCTTAACTCACTGTCATTTGGCTTTTGCTATAGCTGATAAGCTTAAACTGCCTTCTGATTGGCTGCCAAGAACCAAGGCCAGGTAGTACTATAATATGTGAAAAAGCCTGACCATGAAGTCTGACGATCAGGCTTTCATAGGGGTTTCTAATACTTAGCTAGGTGATCCTAGGGCAGTTGGCAAACCTATAGCATGGGTGCCAAAGATGGTATGCAGAGTACCCCCACCCCCTAACCCCTAGTTCCTTACTAGAAAGGCAGAGGGACTCTGGTGGAGCTGTTCCCCTCCTCCTCTCCACTGAGCCTGATGACATTTTTTCACATCCCCTGCCCCTTTGCCCAGCAGCCCAAAGGTAGCACGCAGGGGATAAGGTGGGCAGCTCACAGGCAGAGCTGGAGGGGAGCAAACTGCTAATCACTCCCCTCCCCCCTCTTCACTGGCTGAGGACATTCCTCACTTCATCTGCCCAGCAGCCCAATAGGAGTGTTTCCTCCCTCCCTTGTGTGGGGTAAAGGTGGGGGCAGGGCACATCCAACACTCAATGGGAGGAGTGGCTCAGCATGTGGTCTCTGGCACAGCACTCAGTGTGGGGATGGGATGGGGACAGGGCCTGGCACTCTATCTCTTTCTGATCCTCAGTTTTCTCATACTGCTGGATTCTGTTTCCTTCTGTAAAACAGGGGTGATAATTCTTGTACTTCCTCTCACAAAGAGTTGTGTGGAAAAAAGCGCTTCACTTTAATGAGAGACTTATATAAAGTGAAAATTCTTATTCTTGCTCTTCAAGGCTCTTTGTGATCTAGTCCTGCTTTACCTAGTTCTCTTCTGCAGTGTCTTCCGCAGTATCATCTCTTTATTATAAAAGAAACCCAACTCCTAGTCTCTAGCCCTATGCTCATTCTGTAATTTTCACTTGAAATGCTTTTTCCTAGTCGCAGTTTATATTTTGGTCTTACTTCTTCAAGTATTCCAAGAATACTTTCTCATATTTGATATTGGATCCAATAATTCAACAAGCATTTTTTAAGTGCCTATTCATGCCAACCACTGTGCTCTTGGTGCTTGAAATATAAAGATGAAATGGAAAACAGTGCCAGATCTCAAGAAGCTTACATTTTACTGAAGTGATACAACATATAAATAAATAAGTGTTCTGTATGAATTAGAGGTGGAAAGGACCTTACAGAGTAACCCTTTCATATTCAATGATGGATCTCAGTAATTAGTCATCATAACCAGTATTTGCCGTCAGATACTCTGACACCAAAATCCAATATATTTTCTATTTTACCACATGATAAATTGAAGAGGAGAGAAAAGCACCAATGACTTCTGGAATTAGGAAAATATTGCTGGAAGTGGTGGCACACAAGCTGAGTCTCCTGGGAGGAGAAGCTAGGATTTCTAAGAGGTAGAGGTAACAAATGAGTATATTTTAAGCATGAAGACCACCTATGCAAAGGCATGGAGACTAGTTGAAATTCCTAGTTTAGGATTTGGCAAATAGACCAGTTTGACTGGAACATAGAATGAATGAGTAAGCCCGGAGCCAGATGGTTCAGGAGGACTGCATTTATTTGTTCATTCATTTAATAGATTTAGAATTTTAGAGACTATCTTGTCCAATATCCTTACTTTAGAGATGAGGAAACTGAGGTCTAGAGAGATTAATTGATTTACTCATGGTCACACAGGTAGTTGGGATGGAGTTGGGGTTCAAACCCAGATGCCCTTCCATATTGGTGCATTTGCCTTTGGTGAAAAAATTTAAATTATATTTTATCACAGACATAATAGAGAAAGAACTGTAAAAATTATTAAGCAGGAGAGAGTGACAATCACTTTTTTTGCATTAGGAAGATTATTTTTTATTCTGAATTTAACAGGAAAAAAATAGTTGAATGTCCACATACAAAGCAGAACAGAAAAAGGACTGAATATGTAGTTTCAAATCTGTACCTTGTATGCCTTGCTTTTTTCCAGCAATACATCAGTATAGCATATTATTTTCAAAGCTGTCCTACTTATCAATGTTTTCTATTGAACTAAGGAATATTATTTTGGCAGCCTTTTGGAAGGTGCATTAGGAAAGGGAAAGACTGGAGGCTGAGAGTCCAGTTAGAGACTTTTGGCAGAATTCAGCCAGGGGTAATGAGGTTTTGAACATTTAAGGTAGGGTCTATATGAATGGCATCATCCTGAGTTCAGATCTTACCTCAGACATGTACTAGCTTTTTTGACCCTGACCCATAACACCGTTTGCCCTTAGTTTCGTCATCTGTAAAGTGAGTTTGAGAAGGCGATAGCAAATCATTGTAGTATCTTTGCCAAGAAAACCCCAAATGGGGTCAGTAACGGTTGCACATGACTGAAAATGACTGAACAACTATATGAATGGAGAGAAAATGTTAAATGTTGCATATGTAGATTTATTGGAATGTGGCAATTGATTGATTATAGGAGGTACGAGAGAGGGATTAACAAAAGATAACTTTGAGGTCGCCTGTCTGAGAGATGTTCTCACTAGAAATGTGAGGATATTATTAATTAGATTTTGAATTATGATGATACTAATTTCAAACTAAAATTTTAAGATGAAGGGTGATGGATTTTGTTTTGGATTTGTTGAATTTGAGATGCATACATGGCATTTCTAGTTGGAGAACTGCTCAGAGGGAGGCTGGAGCTTGAGAGAGAAGATAAGGTAAATATATAGATCTAGGAGTAATCTTCATAGAGATGATAACTGAATCCATGGAAATTGATTAATTAAGCAACAGTCAGTCATTAAGTGTCTCCTATTTGCCAGACACAATGCTGGGCATTGTGGATACAAATACAATAAAGGAAAGTTTTTTACATTCAAGTAGCTTAGGTTCTAATGGGAGGACAGAAAATATATAGAAGTAGACATGATAAACATAAAGAGAATGTATACAAATAAGTACAGAGTGAGAGAGAGAGAACTAGCATTTGGATCAGGAGAGACTTCATTTGGAAGGTGACACTTAAGCTGCTTCTTTTTTTTTTTGTTTTCTTTTGAGCATTCATAATTTTTTACTCTTACAAGACTTTAATAGAAAAATACACACAAATTCCATGCTATTTGAAAGCTTATTCATTAAATCACTTCACATAGCAAAATACTTAGCAAAAATTCTCTATTATAAGATATTTATGCAAGAAAATCAACCACACACATTTTCCTAATCTAACTTCAATGTTAGAAAGAATAGCTTATTTCAACTTCCATATTCTAGAATTAAGATGACTTCCTAATCTCAAAGCTTTCTTTTAAAATCAATTTTTATTATAAATAAAACAGGTTATTTTTAAATAAAATTTAAAAACCTAGAGTTTTAGCATGTTTTTTTTTTCCTTAAAAGAAAAAATTGTGCAATGAGATTAGGGAACACTAGATATGAACTAATTAATGACATTCTAAAGTTATTAACTTGGAAAATCCCTTTAATTGGCACATCAAAAGACCTAATTCAAAATAAAAATTTAAAAGAATACAAAAAGCATTATAAAAACATATACTGAAATAGAAAAATATCTATAAATATAATTCTTCAAAGTCTAAAAATGTTTATTATGCAGGGTACCAATAATTTTTAAAGTATAAAATGTAAAAATAGGAAGCATGTGTTTCCTTTTCTAATCTAATCCAATAATAGTAATTTAACAATATAAAAATGAGAATCATACTTCTACTACTTTAGTAATTCTGATGTTCCTTAATGTAAGGGCAGTATACTTATACCAAAGGATATTATCAAATTTAGGCCCTCCATTCAAGTTTTAGGATCACTGTTTTCAAAAAACATGTAAACATACAAATATTAAAAAATGAGGTAAAACTCTCAAATTACATGTGAACGCACCTGAAACTTAATAAAAGTTGAAGATTCCTCTTGTCTAGCACAGTGACCTATACACAATGACAGCACTCAAAAGGTTATGGTTTGTTGTTGATAATGATGACAATTTGAAGCATTCAATGAATAGCAGATATCACCAGTCTTTTGAAATGGAAAGTTAGATTCTTCTGTATCATTAAAAAAACATGAATCAGATCTTGCACATCCTATAGAAAATGATTTTGCCAGGGATCCAGTGTGGATTCACATGAGGCACCATGCTATATAGTGAAAGCAGCCATAATGCCATTCAAAATTGCCATTCTGTAGCCCATGTGGAAGGAATGACCTGTCAATTTCTTGAACTTGGCTGGTGAAAGAGGAGTAGGAGGGAACATTCCAGGTTCAAAAGAATCCAAATAAGTCACTGTCTAAGAAAAACTAAAACACGAAAATCCTGCTGTTATGGATATAAAAAGCAAAGTCCAGAATCCTAATAAACCAGTCTCTACACCATCTTCAGTCTTCAAATTTTCAGCATGCAATTCTTTTCCCCACTGCCATATTTTATCCTTTTTCGTGCAGTGCAGAGGCTCCCCCTCTTTCACTTAAGCTGCTTCATGAAGAAAGAGGGATTCTTTGAGATAGAAGTGAGAAGGGACGGCAAGTCAGATAAGGTAGGTGGGAGTGTGCGTGCCAAGACGGGACTGGAAGAAGAATGCTATGAGCTGAAGAATTGAAGTCAATTTGGCTGGATCCCAGGGAGGGAAGGGAGATAATGTTGAATGAGGCTGAAAAGATTGGGGCTAGTTTGTAAAGGGCTTTCAAAGATATACAGAGGAGTTTGCACTTTACTCTGGGGGGAAATAGGAAGCTCCTAGTATTGCTTAAGTAGGTGATAGATATGTCCTAATCTTCATTAAAGAAAATCACTTTAACAGTAATATGTAGGATGAATTAGAGTGGTGAGAACCTTGATGCAAGACCAGTCAGGGGACTGTTGGACTATGTTGAGGTGAAAGTTATGAGGGCCTGAACTAAGGTGATGATTTTTGTGAGCAGAGAGAAAGGAATTGGATTAGAAGGAAAATGGCTAGTTTTGACACCTGATTGTCTAGGTGGGACAAAGATGGTGGGGAGGAATGGAGAATAATTCTGAAATTACAGACCTGGGTGACTAGAAGCAATGTGTGGCACTATGGACAGAAATATGAATTTTGGAAGAGGGGAGGGTTTTAGGGGAAAGATAAGTTTGATTTTAGACATGTCGAGTTTATGATGTTTCAAGGAAATGCAGCTTGAACTATCTAATAGGTAATTAGTGATGGGGGGTCTAAAGCTAATAATTAGTGAGAAAGCTCAGGAAAAAATCTTTCATGTACTGTTAGCATCATATATTTAGGCACCTAAATTTTTTTTTCTTTGCATTAGTCACTAGCTGTTTCAAGTGTCTGCCTTTTTTCAGTGATATCATGAACTTCATAACTGTAGGGGCCATGTATTTTTTCTTATTTGTGTTTCCATGAACACTTTACTCAGTACCAGATATATAGTAGATGCTTATATTGAACTGAATTGAATTGTATTATTATATGATGATATATGTATATATGTATATATATACATATGTATGCATAAATATTTTATTGTTTCAGGTGCATCTTTTATTTTGAATACTTCATGATGATCTTTAAAATGAAAGCAATCTAGATTTTGTTTTAATATAAAAATCATTCTGTATTTAAAGTACCTATGTTATTTCTGCTTTAGAAATATAATTGGTATTTCACTAGTAACAGAAGACTTCGGCACACTGCTTTACTGAAGAGCAAGAGTTTGATGTGGGTGATTGTGTAGGTGTTGGGGGGTTCCTTCCCACACCATTTGTTAGAAAATGATTTTTAGTTAGTTTGGTGGATATGAAGTGTTCTCAAGCCAAAGCATGGAGCAAAAAGGAACTTTTTTCTTTGGATATTTTAAATTTCTCATGATGGTTATGAACTATTCTACTCCAAATTTAAAAAAATTGATTTCTCACTTCTTTTTTCCCCCTCCTTCCTTTTTTCTTCCTCTTCCTCCCTGTTTCCCCAAGGACAAAGGGGTGTGTGTGTGTGTGTGTGTGTGTGTGTGTGTGAGATGGGGAAGAACATTGGGTAGGTTATAGGTAGAGTTCTCTATGGTAGATGATTTAGATATTTTACTGGACTGCAGATTGAGAAATACTGGTATAAAGGATCTTTATTCCTTGGTTTTTCCCATTAAGAAATTTTAGCCATGGCAGAATTGCATCTGTCAAATTTACAGTTATACTGCAAAGGTACAAAAAGTACTAAAAAAGGTAAAAAAAATATTGATTTATGATTATGCCACTTAATTGCTAGTTTGATTTTGGTGCCACTGAGATCAATCTTGTTGGTTCATTCCCTATTCAAACCAGGTGGTATAACCACATTTTGTAGCCATAGTTGCACAAGGTAGATTAGGTAGTGGAGGGTATATGGGTAAGTTTGGGTCCTTGATTATTGTATCAAGCTCATAGCTCTTTCCTTGTTAATGGTGGATAAGTATGAACTTGCATGAAAGATGGCATATGGGGCAACTAGGTGGCACAGTGGATAGAGGGCCTGGGCCTGGAATTGAGAGGACCTGGATTCACATGTGGCGTCGGTCATTTTCTAGCTTTGTGATCTTGGGCAAGTCACTTAATCCCATTTGCCTAGCCTTTGCCCTTCTGTCTTAAGAGTATGTTACTAGACCAGAAGATAAGGGTAGGTAGGTGGGTGGGTAGGAAGGAAGGAAGGAAGGAAGGAAGGAAGGAAGGAAGGAAGGAAGGAAGGAAAAGACAGACATGCCTTTGGTGACCCATAGTAGGGTTGGGGCATAACTGAAGCTGGTTATGGTGACAGGTTAAGCCAGGGAACTGTCTTATTTAATAATTTCTGTTTATATTAATATATATTCTGTTTAATAATGATCTGTCTAATTAATAATAATAATTTCAAATAGCAGTTTCTGAGATTCATATCGACAGAAGCATGTAGACAGAAGTACCTTTTTCCTAATTTTGCTAAGCCTTTGTTCTTGAAATATCTCATGCTTGTCTCAATTGGAACATTTTTCCTATTTCAGCCCCACGGTAAGCTCTGTAAAAGAGTGAAGGGTGAGAGAGAAATTAATTTAATTTTAGGTTCTAGGGAAGGGATTTAAAAGGATGATGTATAGAAGATTTTGGAAATGGATATAAAATACACTTTCAAGGGGGCAACTAAGTGACTTGGTGGATAGAGCCAGGCTTAGAGATGGAGGTCCTAGGTTCAAATCTGGCCACAGATATCCTAGTTGTGTGACCCTAGGCAAGTCACTTAACCCCAATTACCAACTCTTTCCAGTTTTCTGCCTTTGAAGTACTTAGCAGTATCGCTTCTAAGACAGAAGGTATGGATTTAGAAAAAGAATTTAAAAAAACCTGCTAAATTATTTCTCCTTTTAAAAATTATTGGAAGTTTTTGGTAAAAAAAAATGTATCTATTAAATTAATATTGGTGGCTACTTTTTAGGATATTGGCATTTTAAAAAACAAAGTTTTATTGTTTTCAGTTATCTATTAAGGAGAGAATTTTTACAAAATTTAGTTATCATTAAATTATGATCAAGAGATCATAGATTTAAAACTTGAAGGATTCTTCATCTGGTCCAACCCTCTCATTTTACAGATGAGGAAACTGGGGGAATGATGAGGATTTGTAACAAGCTATTTTGGTTTCAGAGGGCAGCTAGTTGGCCCAGTGGATGGAGCCCTGAGTCTGGAATTAAGATGTGGCCTTAGACATTTTCTGCTGTGTGATCCTGGGCAAGTGACTTAACCCTGGTTGTCTCGGTTCCCATATCTGTTAAATGAGTTGGAGAAGGAAATGGCAAACCACTCCAGTATCTTTGCTAAGAAAATCCCAAATGAGGTTGTGAAGAATTATTTCTGTATACATTCCACTGTACCACCATATAAGTTTAAAGATTAGTTAAATGACATAATACATTTTGAAATAGCTAGCAAGAGGGCAATACCTTTTATTAACTGAGAATTTAGCATGTTATAGAATAGTTTTTCCCCATATAAAGATTTTCCAAGAAGTCAAATTTCTCTTTTTAGAGATTCATGCCATTTGACTTCATGGTGAAGTGTTTTTGGTGTAACTTTGTCTTTGTATCATCAGAAATCCTCCCTGTGGCACAAAAAGGACTGTTTTAATTAGAAAATATTGTTGCCACAGGGAGGTAGAAGATCTTCATGAAAAATTGGGGATCTGAAAAGGAGCCCCTTACCCCAGGATTCCCTGAAGGTGAAACTGAGTGAGCCAGAAAGAAGACAGTACTGGTATGTTGGTTTATAATTTATTTAGATTGCTTAAAACTTTCATTTAAAATCTGAAAAACAAATGAGCTGTGCAGCTATATTTGTTTAAAAGGTGATGGTACCTCTTAAAGGTAGGCAAAAGTAAATAGTAATATAACAGTATTATTAAAATTTTTTTATAAAACTGAAACCTTTTCCCTTAAACAGTTTGATGTTTTATTTCCCTCATTCCTAATCTTTATTTCTTTTTGTAGATAGAACTCCAGGCTATTCTTGCATGTACTGCATGGGAGCTACTTACTACTGAGCATCTTCGCCTTTTTTTCACCTCCATTATTTATTTCTGCTTCTAGACTTCTTGTTTATTCTCTTGAAATTGTTTCTTTTTGACTATTATCACTTTTTAGAATTGAGCCTATTTGCAGAGTTCCTTCTAATGAACTGAAATGTCTGGAATTTTCACTTTTAGGTGGTCCTTAATTTAGGAATTAAGTTCATTTATTTTAGATCCTAGAATTGTTAGAATTGTAATTGAATAGTAAAATTATTTTGTTCTTTTCATCAATCAGAAGACATTCTTGGAGGAAAGATTATCTTAATCTTTTAATAAAGTTGTTATTTTGTATGTTATTATTAGAATTGATGTATTTGTAGGAAAATATTATTGGTCACTACAGCATTAAGATTAAATTTTGGGAAAATAATATGTTATAGTTGTGGAAGGCTCTATATAATGAGGAAAGTGTTTAAATCTTGAGAGTATTTCAGAATAAATTTTATGAAAAGTAAAGTTTTTTTTTTCAGTTTTACAAAAACTGCTTACATTGTTTGAGAAACTAGGATTGAAAAAGATATAAATTTTGGGAGGAAAACCCTTGTCTAAATGGCACATTTATTTAAATTAATAAATAATAGATTATTTTCTTAATTGTGTGTGATCTTTTAAATTGGATTTTGGAATTTACAGATTTAAGTTAAAAAAGTAATATACTTTTATAGTATGTTACTATATTTTAAGAAGGTACAAATTGTGGTTTTTAATATGCTGCATGTTACATTATGACATATTGGCCATGTTCCTTATTAGAAATTTTCATGGCTTGGGAAACTTGCTTATTAGAACACATAAACTTACAGAAGAGCTAAATTTGGTGACTTTTTCATTTGCAAAATGATTCTTTTAAGCTTAAGAGTTCCTTTTTCAGTATTTTTACCGTATTAATTTGCTTAGCAAATCACTTTCTCAAAAGTACAGAGATAAACTTCATCCTGACTTTTGTAAGAATGATACCATAATCCATTTTAGTGGAGTCCAAACTAATGATGTTTTTATTCCTTAATGAAGAATTAAGGATTATAGTGACTAGGCAGGTAATTCAGCTCTTCCCCACTATTATTTTTAAAAGTGTCAACAATAGTTTTATAAACTTTGATCTCATCCAAATAATTGCTTCAGTTCTCAGTTTTGATTAGTGTACTTGGATATAAACACTTCATTTATAACTACCTAGGATTTTTCATGTGAATAAGATGGAAAGCAAAAATCTATTGAGAAATATAGCTTTATTCTGGTGCCTAGATCTAACAGCACAGGATGTTCTTCCTCTTTTTTTTTGTGACACCTTGAATGGGAATTAATATAGAGTAAGCCAGAATTTTAGAATTTTGATTTCAGCTGCTAACTTATTTTACAATTTTTGATTTTTTCATACTTGCTTTTCTATGAATATAAGGACTCCTTGAAAGAAAGTGAATCTAAGAATCTAAGATACATCTTAGGGGAAGGGTATGATAAAGCATCTATGCTGGAACAGAAAAATCTCTTTCTTCCTGTAAATTGCTCCCCCCCCTCCTCCCCAGTCTTATGGAGAATTAATAGCTGCCAGCTATAACTATTTAAGTTTCCTATGATGCTCTAGAACTGAAATAGTTGGGGTGGTATTTCATAATAGTGGAAAAGGTGTAGTGGTAATATTTGTATATCCAAAAGAATTCAAAGTAAATTCAACTTCAAATTGTTTTCCATGACTAGGTTTCATTTAGTTGCAGAGTAGAGCAGTGACCTTCTTAGCTTTGTTGAAGTTTGGGGAAGGAAGTATCTGCAAGGATGTGATCTCTGCATTTGGGTGGCAGAGTGTTTGAATGCTCATCTTGGAAGTTCTAAATTGAAATCTTGCAAGTCATTTAACTGCTTTATGACTCACTTTTTAGTTAGGTGTTCTGTGTGGTATGGACTAACTTTGTGATGATGAGTTTAACTTCTCTGAATTTGTTTTCTTACCTGTAAAATGGAGGTAATAATTCAATTTAATTTAATAAATATTTATAAGCACTTAATATGTGCTAGGCACTGTGCTAAGCACTGATATGATACAGTCTTTCCCCTCTAAGCTTAGATATACACTATGGGAAGATGAAGGGAGGTGAAAGGGCTTGCCAGTTGTTGATCTATGGAGGGGAAGCCATGCTACCGAGATGATGGAGAATAATAGTAATTGTGCTATCTACCTTAATGGCTTATGGTGAAGATTGAGGAAGATAATTTGCACAAATTGTTTGGTAAACATGAATGTCTGTTATTATTTTACTATTTAATCTTTTAGTCATTGATATAGTAGGGAAATTGCTCTTTGATAAAATTTTGACAAAAAGAATAAAAGTAGAGAATAATTCAACAGTACTACAATATAGTACTAGATAGTTTAATGATATCACTGAGTTAGATAACTGAGATAAAACAATGATTATTTTAGCTTATATGTTTTGTGAGCTACATCAAAAAGCTATCATTTCTTAACAAAATTTAGAACTTTATTATAATTGAGACTAAACTTTCTGTTTTATAATGAAGGAAATTCATTGTGTATAATTCATTGTTATAATATGTACACGGGAGACCTGATTTGAAATGTAGCATAGCCAAATCTGTGAATTAGTGAAGCATTTTATAATGGAATTTTTGCTGTATTTTTATAATTCCAGTCATGCATGTATATTAATTACAAAAGGAAAGAGCTAAGGTTAACACCTCCTAAAAGCCTTCCATTCCCTACTCAGTTTCTTCCTCTCTTCAAATTACCTTAATTATTTTATATTTATCTTTGTACTTTTTAAATCCCCCCTAGATAGGCTGCATGCTCCCTAAGAATAGGGACTATTTTTTTCCTTTATATCCCTAGTACCCATTACTGTGTCGTTTACTAAGTCAAATCAGCAAGCATTTATTAAGCTTACTATGTGCAGGCATGTTTGGTTTGAATTGTTTTTTTTTTCCCTTCGACATGACTCCTTATTACAAGGAATCAGATATGTTACCAGTCAAATAATAATAGTAATAGCTATATTACACATATAGTACTCTAAGGATTGTAAAACACTTTTACATATTCTTTTATTTGAACCTCATAACAACCTCATGCCAACAGCGTGAACTCTACATCTGAGAAGATGTTAAGCCTTTTTGTGTATGCTTAGTAATGGACTATATTATTTATGATCTGAGAACCAGCCTAGCTAACTTCAAATTGAAATCAACTGTATGGTCTTGATTTTCCTTCACACTGTCGCTTTTAAAGATTGTTCACTGAGCGATAGAGGGGTTTCATCCTGTATTAATATATTGGATTAAATTCAAATTTTCTCAATACCAGATTGACATACTGAGATGAGATACTGATCTCATCTAGAGATCTGTCTAGAGATAAAAATTTCCCTTTTAGTGAACTGGATGAATCTCTTTTTAGTTAGTCCTTCTGAATCTCAACTTGAAACCTACAATGTTTCAATCATTGCTGCTATTCATGAAAGTTAATAGCCTAATGGCCTTTTAATTCTCAAATCCCATGTTAAAGGTTTTAAACAGTGACATTTCTATGTTATTGAGAATGATTGGGGTTGGGGGGGGAATCAAACTTGGGTTCTGTAAACTGGATTTCAATTCCCTGACAGTGATCAGAAATCTTGTTTTGATAATAGAAAAAGCTGGTTACTTAAAAATTTATATAGCACCCTCTTTAAAAAATAACTTCAAGTTATACCATGATTACATGTGGTAATATCCTTTCTGTTACTGTCTATTGAAAGTGGTTCAGTAGCAGGACTTTATTAGGGATTTGATACATCTATCTCTTGCCTATATATTTTGGCCTCTGCTCATTGTTGATAAACTTAGATTTAAGTAACCATTTGCTGAAAAATCCCAAGTGTCTGTATGAATATCTTAACATTTTTGGGTTCAAATTTTAATTCTTAGGTTTTTAAATAAACATCTGTAAAATGTGTCTGATATTAACATTTAATCATTGCTTAAGTTAATATTTTAATAGTCAAATTTATATAAATGTAACTCTTTGTTTCAAAGTTAAAACATTTGGAGGGAAAAAGTAATGTAATATTGGTAGTACTGTCTATATAATTTAATATATGAACTTCCTCTGGAGGATGCTCAATAATAAGTAAGTGATACTTATAATTCTGAATATTTCTGTAAAGATTCAAAAAAGACCATAGTAGAATAATATTTTATTTTGTGTTTTTCTTTCCTTACAGAAGTGATTCTATTTTGCTTTCCTATCCTATCACTATACCAGAGCTGCTTGGACAGCTCTGTATCCTGAAGCAGGAAGCACACCCTGTATTTCTTCTCTTCTCATCCACCAGCCTATATTTATTGAATACACCTGTTCTTGCTAGTGTTGGTTTTCTTCAGTATGATTTTTTTGAACAACTAGTTATCTATTTTTTTCATTTTCCCTCTTTATTAGGTTAGCATTGCTAATCTTGATATTAGGACCATGGGTTCAAATCTTGATTCTTCTAGAGATCACTATCTTGGACTTCAGTTGTTTCAACTATAAATAAGGAGAGGAGACTGGCCTCAGACACTTCCCAGCTGTGTGACCATGGGCAAGTCACTTGACCCCCATTGCCCACCCTTGCCACTCTTCCAACTATGAACCAATACACAGAAGTTAAGGGATAAAAAAAAAGGTAAAAAATAAAATAAAATAAGTAAGGAGAGGAGGGTTGGCCTATATGGACTCATAGGATCCTTTCACCTAAAAATCTTAAACCATAAGTGCTCCAGTCACCTAAAGCCAGAGAGAAGGGGTGTCAGCCACATTTACCTCCTAATTCTACTTAATATTTTCAGAGCTGTTTAATACCTCACAAAAACTTTGGGGTTGTCTGGTATTTTTAAAAATCATTTGTTTTTTCAGAATGAGACATAGATAGATATCTATCTTCAGTAAATTTTCTAAATTCTTCTTGGCATTTAACTTTAAACAGTTTCTAAATAGAATTCTTCATAATCATTCAGTGTCAGAACACCTTCTTGCTTGTGAATTAGCACTTAGGAAAAGGGATATAATTATATCATGTGTGTTACTATATAGTTCATAGGAATCATAGGGTTCATGCATGTGTACACATGTATATTTCAGTTAAAATTTTAAATTAATTATTAAATAAGTTCATGAATGATTTTTTTTTAACCCTTACCTTTCATCTTGGAACCAATACTATGCATTGGTTCCAAGGCAGAAGAACAGTAAAGGCTAGGTAATGGGGGTTAAGTGATTTGCCCAGGGTCACACAGCTAAGAAATGTCTGAGGTCAGATTTGAACCCAGAACCTTTTGTCTCTAGGCCTGGCTCTTAATCCACTGAGCCACCCAGCTGCCCTCATCCGTGAATAATTTTACATAAAAATTAATTACAAGGGGCAGCTGGGTAGCTCAGTGGATTGAGAGTCAGGCCTAGAGATGAGAGGTCCTAGGTTCGAATCTGGCCTCAGACACTTCCCAGCTGTGTGACCCTGGGCAAGTCACTTGACCCCCCCCATTGCCCACCCTTACCACTCTTCCACTTATGAGCCAATACACAGAAGTTAAGGGTTTAAAAAAAATAATAAAAAAAATTAATTACAAGCCAAATCAAAAAAATATTAATTACTTATATTTATATCTCTACATAAAATCTCTCTTTCCAGTGCCAATTCCCCTTTCTACTCATAGTGATAGACCAGGTCTCTAGAGGGTGGTTGAGCACTTCTCTCTGACTTACCCATAGCTTTCTATTTTCTACAAGTGCTAACCCCTATCAGGGTGTTTACCACTGATTATAAACTAGACACTTAGTAGTTTAAGAGGGTATTTAGTAAGCAGATACAGCAAAAGGCAGCTGTTAAAGAAACAGTTTCTCCAAACCTTGCAAGGTTCCTGAGAAGAGTGAAATCAAATTTGTACTGTCATAATAATGAGTCACACATGTAGGGAACTTGTGTAGCAAAGGGTTAAACTCTTAGCTATTTATTCCTAGAAGTCATTTTCACCCTTTGTGGAGTTCCCATGAAATTTCTTTTAAGTATAAGCTTTATTCTGGGCTTCAAGGTTTGATTTTGTAGGATCCTAAAGCTGTCTTTCTTTGGTGTGTCTTTGATATGTCTTAGCTCCTAATGAAGGTGCTACTCCAGTCACTGGTTCTTTGGGGACACAGGTACCCAAATGGTGGATGGGAATTCCATATCTTCTGACCTTTTGAGCTTCACCAAGTTGTTCTTTTGTCAATGGAGGGTAAAGAAACTGCCCTCTTTCTCCCCCTTACTTCCATTCCCTTTAAAGAGTCATGTAGTGCTATATCTGATAACTACTTGGCTAACTAGCGCCAAATTTTCTGCTCTTATATATAGCCTCATAGGATTTGATTGATTCTCTCCAAAGAGCCAAAGTCCCTTTTTTCCTTTCATCTAGGTTACTTTTAAATGATTCAATTGAGATATCTGGGCCTTCCGAGTTTGATTAGGGTGGTGGTGATTTCTTATAGGAAAACTTTTCTTGTTAATAGAGAAAATTTTATGAATGTGAAACAGTATAGGAAAAACAGCTTAGGTGAATTTTTTTTTATCATCATCAAATTTCTACATATAAATCATGAATTGAAGATTCTCAACTTTGAAAGTATACTTCAACCAAATTTCAACCAAAAATACACAGGTGCATTTGGTGTGTAGTGTTTGTTGGGACTTTGGCTGAAACTTTGTGGAGGCCAGGGAAGTCAAGTGACAGAGATGTATAGGGAGAGAATTCCAGGTAAGGGGACAGCCAATGCAAATGCTAAGAGTCAGAGAGATGGAATGTCTTGTACAAGGACTAGGAAAGGAAGCTATAGTCTTTAGATTGCCTATAATCTGGAGGAGAAGTAAGGTTTAAGAAGGCTGTAGATATAGTAAAGGGAAAGGACTTTCTTTAAAAGCTAGAGAATTTATATTTGATCCTGGAGGTAATAGCCACAGGATTTTGTTGAATAATTCCAATAGCCTGCTGTTTGGTCTACCTGTCTTAAGTCTCCTCACCCCAGTCATCTTCAACACAGCTGTCAAATCTTCCAAAAATGCAGATCTGACCATGCCACCTGTTATTCAGTAAACTCCAGAGGTTTATTATCTCCAAGATCAAACATAAAATCTTCTGTTTGGTATGCAAAGCCTTTCACACATTGGCTCCCTTCTACCTTTTCTAGTTGTCTTATACATCTCCCATCACATATTCTATAATCTTGTGATTCTGACTTTCCTTTTTCTCAGACAAGACATTCTGGCTCAGTCATTGGGCATTTTTACTGGGAATTTTTACTGGTTATCCCTCATGTCTGGGATGCTCTTTATCCTTACTTGGGCCTCCTGGCTTCCATGGCTTTCTTCCCAGCTAAAGTTTTAGTTTCTATGAGAAGGCTTTCCTAATCTTCCTTAATACCAGTTCCTTCTTTCAATTAATTATCTCTAATTTATTTTATATAAATACACATGTATGTCATGTATATCATATAAGTATCTATTTTGTATATGATTAGATTACATGTATGATTGATTAGAGAATTGAAAGAAGGGAACAGATATTAATATATAATCTATACTTATACACATAGACATCTATATCACTCACATGTCTTGTTAGTATGTCCTTATTTTTGGTGGAGATAGACCTTATTCTCAAAGAGCTCAAAGTCTAGTGGAGTATTATCATGTTGTCTCCTACATTAGACTGTGAGCTCCTGAAAGTAGATATCCTTAGCACTTAGCATGGGGCCTGGCATGTAGTAGGTTCTTAATAAATTCATACTGACTGACTTTTGTGTTCTGTGACTAAACACTGGTATTAAAAAGATGGGACTTTGTTTTAGGGAGATGCTTAAGAGTCTATTTATATGTATAGATAGATAAATTTACTCTTGAACAGTCTTTGTCTTCAAGGAATTTATATTTTAATGGGGAAGGATATGCCATTGAGAGGTGTTAGAAGGTGGTAGTGGGGAATGTGCACTCCATCATAGCAAGAAAATGCTGTGAAGTGATGTGAGGTCCTTGGTCTGAACGTGGCCAAGCTCTCAGAGCGAGGTTATCTTTGCAGAGTACAAGACTCTAGTGGGAAAAAGAGAATGATGCCGGGCTGGAGAAGAAAGCAAGATAAGGTAGAGAATTTTGAGGATTGCCCCATGCCTTTCAGGATTAGGCAAAATTTTACCTGTTATAGGTAGTAGGAGAGGAAGAGGAGGAAGACTAGATGAGAAATTGGCAGTTTTCTGAGCTAACCTCGTATATTTTCTTCCTCCTCTTCTGGGCCTAATTCACTGTCCATTTGCTTTGTCAGTCCAAGATGTACACAAACACACATCCGTACCCACACAGATGAACAAACTTTATATATTGTTCATTTGCCATGGTATTTATAATATTAGTGTTACCAGAGAGACTCATTTTAAGAAGGTTGGTCATAAGCACCACCACTAGTTGTGATCCTCAGGGCCCACCCACAGCAAGAAATCATAGATTCTTGAAACATAATAATAGTTATGTCTTTGAATTTACTAATTCCTCCTTTCAAAGTGCTAAAAAAATTAACAAATTTTCTCTCTTAATAGACTTACTATTAAGCAAGGGAATAGAACTAGTATGCTTTCCTTATGTAGGAAAATCATAGCAGCGGAAGGTTAAGTGACAACATTACAGAAAAATCAGGGGGCAAAGTAGGACAAAGAACATATCTACTTTCTTTTCACTAGATTTTATTTAGGTAGGGTTTTTGTCTTAGGATCAGTTAGCTTCTTGCTATTTTTGTAGAATTCCTGTATTCTCCTGGGTAGAAAATCAGGATGTGCTTTCTTTTCATCTCTTAAATAAACAAAACCATAAGTGCTTAAAAAACATTAGTGTAATTATGTATATTAATAGAATAAAGTACAGTACTAATTTTTCAGGAATACTCTCTTAGTGTTCATTGGTAACATACAATATGTAAGGTGTTCCACAGAATTTTCATTGATAGAAGACAAAGTTTATGAAGGATCACTATGAGAAATTTCATATCTAAGAAAAAAGTGTCTTTAATGCAATTCTGGAAAGATATTTTTATACAACAACTTTCTGAACTCAAAATTCTTTATTATCTTAACTTTAAAGCTGTGTCTAAGATATGATTAAGAATGAAGAGCTGTGTACTTCCTTGGAATTAGATAGAATAAAACAAGATTTGATAAATAGTTGGACTTGAGAGTGGGAGAAGAGACTGAGGAACCAAAGATGAACCAAAGATTAAGGTGACAAATCTAGGTAAACTGAAAGAATATGGATTCCCTCAATAGAAAGAGGGAAGTTTGAGTACCTGGGAAATTGACCTATATAATCCATTGTTTTTGTTATTTAATTGTACTTGGCTCTTCATGCCTCCATTTCAGGGTTTTCTTGACAAAGGTATTGGAATGGTTTGCCATTTCCTTCTCCAGCTCATCATACAGATGAGGAAACTGAGACAAATAGGGTTTAAGTGACTTGTCCAAGGTCACACAGCTAATAAGTGAAGCCTGATTTAAACTCATATCTTCCTGACTATGGATCCAGTCCTCTATCCACTGTGCCACCTTGCTGCTCCAGTGATCAATTATATAAAAAAAAAAAAATTTAGATATCAAATGCAACTAACAGTGTCTTGCATGTAGTAAGTGCTTAATAAATTTTTGAACTGAACCCTTTCAACCCTTATAATTAAACAACTGTTTACAGTTATAGTCAGCTTATATAATAGCATGCTAGCATATATTCCCAGTATTTATATTTTACTTTTTTGGTTGGGCCTTCAATATACACATCTGACATACATGCACAATATGATATATGTCAAAGATGTTTCACACATGTATGGATGTATGTGTTCTTTCTTTGTAATCTCATTAGCACGCATGGGTTCAATGATTATTTGTATTCAGATAACTTCCAATTCTATATGCCTAGCCTTAATCTTTCTCCTAAATTCCATTCTGAAATTTCTTAAAATGTCCTTTAGGCATTATTTATCTCAGTATATTCAAAACAAGAATTTATTATCTTCCCCTCAACTCACCCCACTTTTGTATTTCCTTATTTCTATTGAGGGCATTCCCATTCTTTCAGTTTGCCTAGGTTTGTATGTAAACTTAGAGGCTGCCATCTTTAATTTTTCAATCTCCTCTCCTCATATCCAACTATATGTCAAATCTTATTTAACTCTATTACATCTCTCTTTTCAGTTCCTTTTTCTTCACTCAAATGGCCACAACCCTAGTTCAGACCCTTATTACCTGTGACTGAACTATTGCATTAAATGCCTTCTAATTGGTTTCCTTTCTGTCTCCTTCCTCTTTTATCTGGTCCATCTTCTCAAGTATTAGTCATACAACACAGAACTCTCTATGAATCTTTGGAATTGCCTTCTAGCCTTAATGCAACTCTTCTTAATGCTTTTGAAGTCTTGCATAGTCTGATTCTTATCTACCTTTTTAGAATTACTTCCCTGTATTCCTCTTCACATACTCTGATTCTGTGAAACTAACTAATTTGCTTGCTGAGACACACACATGGCATTTGATCTCCCATTTCTTAGATTGCTTTATATGGATTTCATAAAATGATTTTTTGGTAGTTGTCATTCTTTATGGTGATATAATAACTCAATTTCATTAATGCATCATTGTCTACTTCTTTGTACAAATAGTTGTGTGTGTGTGTGTGTGTATTCCATTTGGGTTCTTTTTGGTATTGTCCTCTTTGATGGTACTTATGGCATTATAAGGAGAAGGTGTGCTGAACAATCTGAGGACTTAGGTCAGTGTGGAGAGAGACATTGTTTCAAAACACATCTGATTTTGATTCAGTTTCTTCCATAAGCTTTTGTTTTTTCCCTTTGTGCACAGGTCTTTTCCTTTCCTCCAAAGACAGGTAACATGGTTATCATTTTAAATGAATTGAATTCAGCAGACATTTGTAAATCACTTATCTAGCGCCTAGAACTGTGGTCATTAGTAGATGTCATTCAGAATACAAGAAAGATGTTCTATGCTCATGGAACTTGCATAAGCCTAGTAGGGAAATGGGCTGCATTCACAAACAATAGTAATAGAATACTGTGTACTAAGTGCTTGAGAGAAGATATTAACAAACATCTGAGGTAGCCTGAGGGTGGAGAAGTCATTCTAGACTAGAAACTAAGGTAAGTTACTGGAGAAAGGTGGCTTTTTGCTTTTTGAGTTGGGTGTTCAAGGATGGAGAGGAATGCAACAGGTAGCAGACATTTCAAAGATAAGGAACAATATGAATAAAGACATTAAGATAAGAAGAACTTAGAATGTATGTATGTGTTGTCATTCAATTGTGTTTGACTCTGTGATCTTTTGTGGTTAATAATGTCCATGGAGTGGTTTTTTTTCCTCTAGTGGATAGAGACAAACAGAGATTAAGTGACTTGCCCAGGGTCACACAGCTAGTGTTGCTCGATTTGAATTCAGATGTTCCTTACTGAAGACCCAGCACTTTATCCATATCCACTGGGCCATCTATAGACCCCATCCCCCTATCCCCCTACCTGTCCCAGCCAATATAGTTGGAAAGGTTGAAGGGAAGCCAGGTGGTAGAACCAAGGAGGCAGATAATTTCAGACATGGAGAAAACAGCCTTTGAAAATGATTTGATTTGGAAGGTGGAATGTCTTGTGTGAGAAAGAGTAAGGAGGCCATTATTATTGGATCACAGTGGACAGTCAGTAGTTGATTTTTTTTTTTCCTTTTGAGAGGAAGAAGGTAATAGAGGATTTGTTGAAATTCTTTCTGAACCAGCCACCATGAAAGATCAGTTAAGTAATGCCAGCTACTAATTTCAACAAAACCTTTACAAAAACCTTGACATATCTGGAATGTCAAAATTTAAGTATCAGTCATATCCAAAATAAACTTCAGTTTTGCTTTTTTTCATTTTTTTAGTTTGTTAAAACTGTCTTCTTATTTCTAGATCTGGGACACTTTATAGAACATTGGAAAATATTTATCTTGATTCTGAATGTGGTTTGTATATGCTTCAACCACTGGGCATTCCTTTGAAGCTCCTTTTAAAAACATGTTTGTTTGTTTTTTCCTAAGGTTAGAGATGGGAGAAGGATTCTTTTGAGAATTTTTGGAAGGTGAAGTAGTAAGCATTTTTCAGTTTGAATGTATAAAAACTAATAAATTGATGATAACTTATATTTAATGTTAGTGATAAATTTCTAACTGTAGAAAAAAAAATTCTTGAAGTTGATTTGATTTTTAAACTGACAGTGGCTGTGGGCCAAGATAGACCTTTTTCCCCATTAAATTTCCTAATCAGATATATTATAGTGAAAGGTCTTCATAATAAATATTTCTAAGCCAAGGTAACAGAAAAATATGATTATTTCCTGGGAGCTCATTGACTTGGATTTAATTTGAAGTCACTTTGTATTTTAATTTTAAAAATTGGTTTAGTTTTTTTTTTCATTTAAAAATATTTTCCCATGTTTCCATGATTCATGTTCTTTTCCTCCCCTTTTCCATCCCCCTCCCAGAGCCAACAAGCAATTCTACTGGGTTGTACAAATGTCACTTGATATCTAAATCCATATTATTCATTTTTGCAATGGAGTGATCTTTTAAAGCCAAAACCCCAAATCATATATCCATATAAGCAAGTGACAAGTCATATATTTTTATTTTGCATTTCTGTTCCCATAGTTCTTTCTCTCAATGTGGATAGCATTCTCATAAAACCCTCGAGATTATTCTGGATTATTGTATAGCTACATTAGATTGTTCCACAATATTTCACTTTCTGTGTACAATGTTCTTTAGCTTCTGCTCTTTTCACTCTGCATCAGTTCATGGAGGTTCTTCTAGTTCATGTAAAAATCCTCCAGTTCATCATTCCTTACAGCACAGTTGTATTCCGTCACCATCAGATACCACAATTTGTTCAGCCATTCCCCAATTGAAGGGCATCCCCTCATTTTCCAATTTTTTGCCACCACAAAGAGCATGGCTATAAATATTTTTGTACAAACATTTTTCATTATTATCTCTTTAGGATACAAACCCAGTAATGGTATTGCTGGATCAAAAGGCATACAATCTTAACCCTTTGCACATAATTCCAAATTGCCTTCCAGAATGGCTGGATTAATTCACAACTCCACCAGCAATGCATTAGGGTAAAAAATTGGCTTAGTCTTGAAATTTTCATCAGAAAAGCCTCTCAAGCAATAATCCACATATACCATACCCAAGATATGACTTGAGCAGTGTATTCCAAGCATCTTAGGATAATAGTGACAGAACCAATAATTCAGGTTTTCAAATTTGTGTTTCCATACTGCTTTTGAATAATCATGTAGCAACCAATTATAGATGGATTATTTTAGCCAGTTTTTGTAGTATATTCTACATATTTGGGCACTTAGTAATAATAAATTCTGAGGACTATCATTTCTTAGACAAAACACAAAATAATTGATGCAATAATATTCCATGAATGGTTGTTAAAAATGGCAATGTAAGTATTTTGTCCTATTAAAAATCAGAAAAAAGAAACATGCTCAATAACAGCTTGGCCCACAGATATCACTAGTAGGATAGAGAAATCTTCCAGATTTCTGACATATGAGACAAAAGAAACTAAATAAAATAATTAATATTCTAAAATGGTATCCATTTCAAGAATGAGCCATAGATTTTTGGACATAGCTAATGTGAGAACTTGTTTCTCTTAGATAAGCATATTTATTATAATTTATTAGTTATAACAAATCATGTTATTGTTATATTACATGTTGCATAGATAAAAGAAAAATAAATGATAAAAATAAAATTATTTATAGAAGTTTCATAACAATAGCACAGGGCTTAGTACCTTGGAACTACATTTTAGGTAAAAATACTTTATTGTGATATCCTTTAGATATTTCATTAAATTTTCTTGGGTTGTAGTCCAAGTTCAACCCTCTGGATATTATGCAACAATAAGCCTTTTTAAGAATCTTATTTATTGCAAATGTCAGAAAGAAAATACTCCTTGTCTTCAATAGCTTACAAACTTTTTTTAAAGGAAAAACCCCTTTTTATCTTTTTGGTTTTGCAATAGTCATTTCTCTTTAATTCATTTTCCCCATTTAATTTTTCTTCAACAATAAAAACAACAAATATTAAGACAACCGACATAGTAATAACCCATTTTGACAGTATACTACATTTCATATCCATAGCTTTCATATTGTAGCTGCTAGTGTTCTCCTTATAGGAGGAAGGCATTTCTATATGACAAGTTGTTCATTACAATTCTTCAGACTTTTAAGTGCTTTTTATTGTTTACTTTTGCAGTGTTATAGTTGTGAATTTTCTTTCTTCATCCTTAGTTTGCATAACTTATACAAATCTTTTATTTCTTTGAAATTCTTATATTTATTTATTAAAATACTATGACATTATTTTCATATTCCATAGTTTTTTCTGCTTTCCCTCAACTGACAGATACCCGTTTTGTTAGGATCTTATGTTATACTGGAGTAAAATATGCTCCCAGGTTGAATGTCAAACAAACTAAAAAGCAATTTCTATTTGATTGAAAAACAAAATCTCTGAAGAATTTAGGTCATCTTTGCTGAGCAAACATTTAAGTCTTCAGGAGTTGATAGGTTACATGGACAGACTTGAGAAAGCATTTAAAAACAGTTTGATTCATTGTAACAGATAAATAAGATACTGTTAATATGGGTTATCTGCTGGGACATGAAAATAGCTTTGATGCGGAAAACTTTACTGCAAGTGTATTGATAAAAATGGAAGTTTACATAAATATAGTAATAAAAAAAGAAAATTAAAGCACCGAGGAAACTTTCAAAGTATTTCCCAAGGCAATTAACTTTCCTTTTGTGTATAGAATAATAACATTTTGGAGCTTGGAAAGACCTTAGAGATAATTTGGTGTTCAACTACTTTTCTCAGTATCTTCTTAGTATCTCAAAAAGTTGTTACTGAAAAGACATAATTATAAGGAAGTATGTGGAGATTTATTTTACATAGACTTTCAGTGTATAAGAAAAAGATCATGGGGGCAGCTGAGTAGCTCAGTGGATTGAGAGCCAGGCCTAGAGACGGGAGGTCCTAGGTTCAAATCCAGCCTCAGCCACTTCCCAGCTGTGTGACCCTGGGCAAGTCACTTGACCCCCATTGCCTACCCTTACCACTCTTCCACCTATAAGTCAATACACAGAAGTTAAGGGTTTAAAATATCTATATATAAAAAGATCATATCCAAATCATTTTTCTGGTCACTTCTCTCTGATGGTCATAGAATCAATCATATTATCTCTCTGACAGTCCTCATAGAAGTGAAGATTTAGTGGATAATCTTTAAACCTTTATCAAGGGCATAATTTCCTGTAGGTCTGTGCTAAGCCCTATGAAGGAGTGATTAAGACCCAGTCACCCAGCTACCCTAAAATATAGGGACTGACTGATTTCACTGCCTAAGCTTTCTATACAAATTTTATAGAGCAAGAAACAAATGACTGATAAACTACAAATGGGTGAGAATCAATCTCAAATTGACATGTTCCCATGTCAACAGGTCTTTCTATTTGAGCTTACTTAAGTTGAGTTGCCAAACTGAGAACAAAAGTAGAGTTGACTAGCATCACTGTTTTCACTTATAAGCAAACTACATGAAAGACCGCTCAGTCCATTAGTAGATATTTGTATATGAAATTGTAAATTATCTAAACCCAGAAAGTATTGGTTGGTATTTGTCCTCCCTTTTCCCTGCAGTTTAAATGGATAAAGTTACCAATTGTTACCTTTTAGTAAGGAGTGCTTTTTAATATTGCTTAAACAAAAGTGAAAATAATATTTTTAAGTACAATTTTTGTTCCAGATTTGGCAGATGTACTTGGACCAAGCAGAATCAGTTTTGGGTATGGCCTATCTATAGCAAATAAAAGTGCATTTTAAAAGCTGGGGGGGGGGGCAATTCTATAAAGGCATGTTAAGAGGAATAAGGGATGGAAATGCAATCTAACCCTGCATTGACTTGAGGTCTATATCTAAAGGCATTTGAATTTCTCATTGTATAGTGAAATCTATCATCATAAATTAGCATGGTACTAGGTAACGGTTGAATTTAAGTTTTCATAGGCTGTATGTGAAGAGTCAGGGAATTTGGCTGAATTCTTCATTCAAAAACAACCTTAAAAAAAACACCCAACCTTGATCATATTAAACTGACATTGGCAGATCTCTATTTGTGGTCAGTTTTCCCCATTCACTTCAGGGTTTTTTAAGGAAAAGGCTTTGTAAATTTTAAAAGCTCTTGTAAATGTCAGCTATCAGTGTCATTTTCAGAGTCTATTATGGTAGACATAACTAGTGAATAGTTAATATTTTTCTGCTTTAAATTGTCGTTTCCCTGATTTTATACATTTATTTAGTAGCAAATAATTGTGTGCTTATTTAGTATTTGTTAGTACTTAATAGGGATCTTTTGTCTTTAATGACAATGTTAAAAGAGTCCAAGTGCGTCATCATTCACAGATTTGTTTCTAAGCCAGTTATTAATTAGGAGGGGCATACGTTTTATGAGAGATTTGCGAATGGCCTCACGTATGGCGGATTGGTCAGTTTTGTTGAGAAGAGTTTTCTGAAAACAAAGGCACTTTTTCCTTCCCGGAAAAGTTACGGGCGACAAATTTCCTGTGCATGACCATTTTGGGTTACTATTTCTAACTGCTACCTCCATCACCTGAAGGAGGGACAGAACCGCCACCAGCCAGCTTGGTGATAGCCAAAACAAGGTAAAGTAGGCATGGCCACATCCAGGCTGCCCAAACAGCACGAGAATCACTTCCGAGAAAGAATATGCTCCATATATCTGTGCTGTGGCCCGGGCAGTTAAGAGACAGTTCTCTCTGCCTTCTCCGTCCGGGGCAGCCCCTTAACTGTCCCAGGCCTGGGAGAGATTCCTTAGCCTCAGGTGTCAGAGTCTCCTCCCCCGGCTGCGGGTGGCGGAGCGGCCGTGCGCGAATGTCGGGGACTTCCTGTCTGGGCTGCAGGGCGGAAGGATCGCGTTGCTAGTCGAGCCGCCGCTGCAGCCCCTACCGTTAGGTGCTGGGCTTCTCGCCGGGCGGACGCCTGGGAGCTGGGCCGGTTCCGCGGCTTCCTGTCGGGAGGACGCGCAAGGATCCCTCTGTGTGTGTGTATGTGTGTGTGTGTGTGCAAGTGTGTGTGCTTGTGCGCCTCTGACTGCTGGTTCCGCCTCCTCCCCCGCCGCCGCCGCTGCTCCTAGCGTTAAGTCAATGTGAAGCAGCAGCAGCAGCTCCAGCCCCGGGATAAACATGGCGACTTCTCTGCATGAGGGGCCCACCAACCAGCTGGATCTGCTCATCCGGGCCGGTAAGGACCGGGCAAGTTGTGTTACTATGCACGGGTGCAGGCGGCGGCGGCGTGTGAAAGGGGCGGGAGGCGGCTCTCCCGCGGCAGCGGCGGCCAGTGCAGGGAGCAGCGGGAGGCGCTGGGAGGTCGGGTTGAAGGGGGAGCAGTGAATGAAGTAATGGAGGCGACGAATGAGGAAGTGATCACCTTGGTGAATAACCTGCCCGGTCCTCAGTGCCAGGGCTCCGGGGCTGCCTCCGGCAGCGGCGGCGCTACCTCCCGGGCTCGGCGCCGGCAGCCGGTGCAAGAGAACGTGCGCCGCGCTCAAGTTGGCGACTCCCGGGCGGGAGAGTTTGCGCTTCGCCCCAGTTGCTGAGGAACCAGGAAGTGGGCGAGGGAGCGAGCGAGGGAGCGAGCGCGGCTGTTGTCTCCGCTGCACTGCCACGCTGTCTGGCCAGAGAGGCCGTGGCTGCCCCAGGGGAGGGGGCGCTGGGACTCACCCCCCCACACTACTGCCCCTCTCCATGAGTTCCTGCACAGAAGAAACGGAGCGGCCCAGGGTACCCGCCAAAACAGCTCCCCGCCCCCTCACACCTGGTGCACTTTCAGGAGTAACGGTCCCGGAAAGGGTCAGGGTGGAGGGGAGTCAACTGAACGTGCTGCCCCTGCCCAGGCCCGTGACTCTGAACCCAACCCAGCTAGCTGAAGGACTGGAGGGAACCTAGCACAGCCCCCTCCCCTCTCGGGGGTGGGGGAAACGGGACTATTTGTGGGATGGGAGGTGGTGGAATGTCTTGAGCAATGGGGCGGGGGTCTAGAAAAAGGCACAATTTGCCAAATTTTTTATATGAGTAGCCGAAGAGTGGGCACCGGCAGGGTTGGCGGGGAGGCTGGAGGCAGGCTTGGCCCTGGGGAAGTCTCAGCACGGTGTCGCCCCCCTTTCCCCTCCCCCCCAAACCTCCCACCATAGCGGAAGCGCAGCGGAGAGGACAGAATCGGCGAGATTGACAAGGCTTCCATTCCAATCCCCTCTCGGGGATGTTCCAAATAAGAACGTTGATTTCTGGGGGCGGGTCTTCTGGCCTGCGCTGGACCAATGGAGATTGGGCGGGAGTAAAGCTGACAATGTACGCATGGAATTGGAGGGAAGAGGAGTGTAAACACGGAAGTGGCCGCAAGGGTGGGGGATGTGCTGCACCGCTGCTGCAGCGGAAGGGCACGGACTTCAGTTACATAGAAAGAGCTTTAATAACGCCCACAGCAGCCCTTCGGGCTTCGAGTCCCTGTAGCTGAGCTTAGATGCTTTCCATATTTTGTACATGAACCACTAGGACTGAAAAAGCGTTAATCTCTATTCTTCCCAATCCTATTAAGTATCTCAATTGGTTATAATAGGAAGATTATAAATTTACACACGACGCTGAACTAGTGGTATAATTGATATCTTGTGCCTGGTTTCTTCCTGGTATTAATGGTCAAATGAAGAAAAATTTAGTACTTAATTTAAGCAGATAAGTTCTTTATGTGCCTATGGGTTAATGAGTAACAAATTTTAATTTTAGACGAACTACCTCATATACATCTAAAATTGATAGTACAGTGGAAAATGTGTGTTTGGGGGCAGGGGAGGTGGGATCCACCTCCCTTCTCTGTTTTACTACCTGTGTGACCTTTGGCAAGTCACTTAACTTCTCTTTACCTCAGTTTCTTTGGCAAAACGAAGAGGTTGGGCAGAATAATCTAATAAAAGTTCCTTAAAGTATTGTATCTGATCATCTGAAATAACATGCAAATAAATATCAGCCTTTAGGTTTGGGTTTAGACGTATGACACTTTTCAAAGAGTTTGGAAGAATAAAACTTAAGGTTCTTTTTTTTGAAACAAATCTCCACAGGTGATTTATGAGTGATGATTGATAAAGCCTTTGAGGCAGGTTTAGTAAAATCATTGTAGAAAAATTTTCTAACTTTACAGGGAAAAGTGTCCAGGTCTTTAGTAAATGTCAGGACATTTGATAACAGTTCTTTTCCCCTTAGTTGGCCAACCACATTGTTTTTAATCTTGGGTATGGGTGTATGTGTTTTAACTTTTATGTTGCAGGTACCAGTGTAATATTTGTTTTAAACTTTGTTACAAGGGCATGTTGTCTCTTAAGGAACTGTAGCTCTCAATTCTTGCATATAACTTTTTAATTCCAATAATACTTTCTTGCAGTTAAAGTTGTACTCTGGTCACTTTAAAAACTAGTATAGATTGGAAAGTAAGAAGGAAAAATTGTCATAAACAACTGAATTTCTTAAGGAAGTAAAAAGTGTAATTTCTCAAACTTTGGGGAATGAAGCAGGTGGCTAAATCTGGCCTGTATATATTTTGTTTGGAATGGGACTGGTGGTGAAAAATGCTGAGCTTTAATTTAATAAGCTTGAAAACCCAAGAGTTTTCTAGTAGGAGGTGAAAGAAGTTTTCCAGCTTTGTTATATTTGACTAGTTTATTAAGAAATAGCATTATAATTATAATTTCTTTTCAGGATTATATTTACAAAGGATCATTTTACAAAGAAAAGGATTATGTGAAACTTTTTCAAGTTATTTCCTTTACTATTGCTTCTTGTAATCTTGAGTTAAGAAGCACTTTATGCTTCCTTTTTTTAGGAAGAAACTTGACAGGTTTATTTATTTGCTCAAGGTTAATTACATAAATTAAGTAAATTAATATTTGGAAAGGCAAGGTGGCCTACTTCGAATTTAAGATCATAATTATAAATTCTTGTTACAATCATTAGTTTATCTTGTACTCCTGAGTCATTGTGCTTTAATTTTGTTTATTTGTCAAATAGAGGGAGAGAAGAGAAAGAGAGGCTCTGGCCTGTATTTGGGATGAGATTTTCTTCACAGGTCCAATTCCTAAGGTGTCAGTTCCTAGAAAATGGACAAAATGTTAAAAATTACTTTTACTTCATGGGAAAAGAGTCAATAGGTACGCCTTAAAAAATATCAGACAGACCTACCTTGAGAATTTTAGCAGTGTAAAGAGGGAGAAGCTGAACTTACAAATGATTTTAAGAAGCTATTCAGGCAAATACAGTAATTGCCAGAATATACTAGGAATAGAAGAGAAATTTAATTGGTATTAATTGGAGGGGGGGAGCTTCCCAGAGGAAGTGAACTTTGAGCTCCATATTGTAAAAACACTTATTGAAAGCTTTTTGTAAATGAAAAGGACCAAAGTACTTACCTTTTTATACTAGGGCACCTGTATCCTTTTTATTATAATACATATTTTCATTGGGGCATATGGATTTAGAGGATGAAACATTAAACTCTTTAGTTTTCTTTCACACAGTTATTCTTAATAATTGACATTTGATTTAGTACTTTTAAATTTTCAAAACAAACCTCCTGGTAATAGGTAGTTTGAGTGTTATCCTTTTTATCGAGGAGAAAAGTGTCTTCTCATGATCATTTGGCTAGCAAGTAATTTAGGTGTGAATCAAACCTTAGTTTTCTTAATGCTTAATCTTGGTACTCAATACTGTAAAGATGCCTTACATGCATGCCAAGACTGTTACCAGTGCAGTTTAGTGGAGAGAGTAAACTTAAGTTGAAAAATTAGAAAAAACTGCATGAAACGATTGAAAAAAAATATTGATGTAAAAGCAGGAGAGGAAATGCCATTGATCTTTTTATTTTTTAAAAATATTTTCCCAGTTACATGTAAAAACAATTTTTAACATGTTTAATTTTTTTTTTGAGTTTAGAATTTTTCTCCTTCCTCCCCTCCCTGAGACATTAATCTTTCTAAATTAATTTATGAGTGTATTTAATCATTTGCCCTTCAGTAGTCATTGCAGCATTAGTAGTGAGTTCATATTAAGCTTGTGTCTACTGAAGTGAAGAGAAAAGCAGTAATACTGTAACTCAGGTCAAAGTAGATTAGCCAATCAAACTATCTTGCCTTAAATTTTTTTTTCCTTAGTAGCAAGTTTCTCCCACTCCCTTCCCCGCAGAGGGGAGGTAGGAGGGAAAAGTGGCTAGGACAGGAAGGGAGGGGTTTCTAATCTGGATAATTACTTAAATTCCACTTAGCCTGTCTTACATACAACTAAAGTATAGGGAGAGTGGCAAAAGGGTTATTATGGAAAACTTGTATCTTCTTGCAAAAATTTGTTTCTTTCTTGAAAATTGGATACTGTAAATCCCTAGAGAGGCAATGTATCAAAGTGGATAGATTGCTGGTGTCAGAAAGATAAGAGTTCAAGTTCCAGCTCTGTCACTAATCAGAAGTCTGACTCTGAGTTTAACTATTTCATTGCCCTCAGGCAACTCTGAAGCCAAAAATTGTAGTGGAGTTGCCCTCTGCTTTGACTGTGGAAGTTCTTCACCTGGAGCTATCTAACTGTGATAACATCACTGGGTCTTATTTAAGGAAAAAAAAAAAAAAACAAATAAATTCCTCCAAGGATTTAGTGTAAAAGATATGCCTTAGTGATAAGCCTATCTGACTGAGAGGTTAAAGCAGTGATTCCCAAAGTGGGCGCTACCGCCCCCTGGTGGGTGCTGCAGCGATCTAGGGAGGTGGTGATGGCTACTTTTTTTTGTATTATATTGTATTCTGAGTTCAATAAATAGTTTCATAATTTCCAGGGGGCGCTAAGTAATATTTTTTCTGGAAAGGGGGCGGTAGGGCAAAAAAGGTTGGGAACCACTGGGTTTGCTTAAGTCACACTTGTTCTAGCTAGGTAGTAAGTAGTAGTAGTGATTTAAACCAGTCTTTTGATCTCAAATTCAGAATTCCTTCTCACACCATTGTCATTTGAATTCTTCTGCCCAGAATTTTAATTGAGTTACTTGGATCCTACCTTATTAATCACCTTGGAAATACCATAGAGAAAAAAATTGACTCAATTTTTTACATGGAGCAAAACCGATTTTTGAAGATGAAAATTTACTATACCATTTAATATTTGGTATTATTTTTCACTCTAGTATTATGATAGTTGAGTTGATACAGGGCACCTTTAGGGCTACTGGGCAAATTAAAGGATAAACTATTCTAAATAAGGTGCAGTTGAGTGATAACCTTGTTATGTTAATTTATCTTCTTGCTGGTTTGAGGCATTGTACTTAATGAACTGTTTTTTTCTGCTTGCTCTCTAAATATGCTACTAACTTTTAGTTTTGCTCTAAGAACATTTTTATGAACTAGATCATTGCTGGGATTTTCTTCCCTAAAGCTGAGGTATGCCTCTTGTCAGACTGAATGACCAAGTTTGGTGTTTTCTGACAGCTGTTGAATGAGAGCTTGGAATAATCTACCATATAATACTATTTGACTAGAAAGAAGTGGAAGGAGACATGCACTAGAGAGTGCAAAGGGACACATTATATTTTTTTTCTTTTGGTTATTAACACTTGCCCCTTCTTTGAATCTGTTCCTTCTTCTGTTGCTGCTTGGTGTATTAGCAATAGCAACATCACCTGAGAGAGCCTGAAAAAAACTGTTTCCTGCATTCCAGCCTTTACCTTTAGAACAGAGCAGGGGCCAGTCTGCACTGTTAGAGGGATTTTTCCCTCACTGGAGATTTCTTGTGCCAGGGGAATCATAGGTTTTTAGGAGGGAGGTTTTTAAATTTTCCCCTTCCATCTAGTTCAGATACATTTCTCAAAAGAAGCAATAGGTCAAGTTTTAAGAAGCAATGATTTTTGACTCCATTTTGTAAAAATCATAGCACACTGTTCAAAGTTGTAAATTCAAACTTAATAAGTGACAACTATTGGAAAAATGGATAAAATACAATGATTGATAAATATCAGAGTATTGTATAGATAGTATTAGAGGCAGCATTAAATTTTTGCATCTCTGGTGATCTATGAGTTATCTAGATGTTCAATTTGGACAGTTTGAAAAATTTTAAGTCATATTTATTGATGCCTTTCCTTACATATCACATTCATTTCCACATATATATCCTTCCCCTCCTCTTATGTATAGAGTCATCCCTTATAACAGATTAAAGTCATTCAGAAGTCATAGACTTTTCAAAAACAAAATATATTTTTGTAGATGAAGGTGATAGAGAGGCAGAAAACCTTGGGTGTTCAGATCCTGATTCTTCCAATTACATTTTGTGTGACTTAATGCTTTTGGACTTCAGGTTTATAAGATGTAAAATAAAAGGGATTAAATTAGATGAACTCTTGATATCTTTTCAAACTCTGAGTTTGTGATTCTAAACTCGAGGGGGAGAGAATTTGAAATAGTAAAAAAAAAACTTTGGTGTGGGTTAGATTCCTTTTAACACTGTAAATGTCAGCTTTCCCCTTCTTGTTCTGTGTGGTTCTTGTCTGTCTCCTCTTCCATAAATGATGAGGCCTTCCTCTGGATCATATAATATTTTGTGGGTGCCAGTATAACCACCTAGCATTTCATTGTTTTATTTCTTACTTTCAGTATAATGTTGGCTATCCTCTTTTTTCCTTCATGCATCATCTTGATGTACTTCCTGCTACTTCTTACATCTGAGTTGACTGGTATTGTAGTTAAGCCTTCCTACACAATTGTCCTTTGACTCTTAAAGACATTTTTGTCGTCCATAAGAGTATATTTGAAATGCATCATTTCTTTGTGATTATTCTGAGTTACATTATGGAATGCTGATAGTAGCATAAATAAATGGCAGTGCAGGTAGTCTGTGCATTTATGAAGAGGAGTATTCCTCGAAATTGCCCTGAAATGGATTGAGCAGGCACTGTTGATTCCTCTGATTGTATTCAGCATTATTGGAATGAACTGTAGAATGAATGAGTGAAGGCAGCTAAAAATAAGCATAAGGAGTCCATTAATTAAAAGGCTGAATGTAGAGAATAGGATGCATGCTTTTTAGCAGGGACAATTTTTGTATCAAAATTCCTGGCTGCATGTTTGCAGTTAGGGATTCTTTAGCTTTTTTCAGAACTCTCCTTTGGTTTCAGGATTGTTTTAATTTAAGCAATTGGAATGTGTACCAAGTGGATTTTGATTATATGAATTTTATATTTTATGGGTATTTAGATAATTTTTTATTAAAAAATATTTTAAGGACCAGAAGTATCCACATAACTAGTGGCTTTGGGGACTTTAAAAAATGTATAGGTGCTCAGGCAGCTGGGTAGCTCAGTGGAGTGAGAGTCAGGCCTAGAGACAGGAGGTCCTAGGTTCAAACCCGGCCTCAGCCACTTCCCAGCTGTGTGACCCTGGGCAAGTCACTTGACCCCCATTGCCCACCCTTACCAATCTTCCACCTATGAGACAATACACCGAAGTACAAGGGTTTAAAAAAAATGTATAGGTGCTACAAATTTCTCTAACGTCTAAATATGTCTGTTATATATGGTTTGTGTATTTCAAGTTTGGAACACAACCTGACTATTTTAGTTATTTTAGTGATTGAATCTTCACAATGGAGTGAAAAGTGAACAATGTTTTTATATAGAAACTTTGTTTAACAGTTCTTCTATATTATGTATGTGTATTCAAGTGCCTTTCAACTTAACATCATTTATCTATCTATCTATCTATCTATCTATCTATCTATCTATCTATCTATCTATCTATCTATCTATCTATCTATCTATCTATCTATCTCTCGCCTTCTGCCTGTATTGGTTCCAAGGTTGAAGAGTGGTAGGGGTGAGGCAATGTGACTTGCCCAGGATCACCCAGCCAGGAAGTGTCTGAGGCTAGATTTGAACCTAGGACCTCCTGTCTCTCTAGGCCTGGCTCTCAAATCACTGAGCTACCCAGCTGCCCCCTCACATTATTTTTGATGAAGGAATAATGCTTGAACTGGAGAACAAAACCTATATTTGGACAACATATGCTTTGGTTGTTGGAAGAAAGTTTTCTTTTTATCTGTACTTTTGCCTGCATGATCTTAAAGAGTTTCTCAGTGAGAAGAAAATAAGTTTTAAAGGAATATTCCAGGGTCTTAATGAATTTGTGAGGTTAAGTAAACTTTGGTATTGCATATTGACCTTGAACCAATTAAGAATCAAAGGCAATATAATGTGTAGTTTGGGGGACATGCTTAAACCTATACTTTATACCTATACTTTAAATAGGATTTACATGTAATTTAAAAAAAAACCCTTAGAATTTTGTTTTTAGTTACTGTTTTTAGTTGATTTTTTTTTTTTAGGTTCCCATTTCAAAATGTATGTTTTGGGCTCATTTCAAAGTGCATTTTAGGATATGTCTTACTAAAATAATTGCATGAGGAATTTACTCTCATGGCTACTTAAAAAAGTAGTATAAAATTGCCAGCATGAGTAAATGAAAGTTTTAGTTTGATAAAATTATTCTTGTTTTACTTAGATCAAGTTCTTTTTCTTTGATTCAGCTTATGCTTTTAGTTAATCTACAATATATAATTCCCTCTTCAAAAAAAGGTTAAAGTGCTACTTGGATAGGCCATATCTATGATTGATTATCTTCTTTTAGGTGACCTCCAGCCTAAAGATTGTATTTTATTTTTGAACAGACTTTCTGAAGTTTGGATAGAAGTACTAATTGAATCCTCTTTAATTTAGTGAAGCAACAGATAGAGTAAGCCAGGGTCACCTAAAGATAGATTTGCTCAGATGTTGGCTGCCTCTCTGGAACGATTGAGCTTTGAGCAGATTTCCATAAATGGAAAGAGCAACTGCTGAGGCACAGCTACCTTGGTGAGAGTGTAGATGATGTACAACAGGTGGTTAAGGGGTCACTGGATTTAAAAATGTTGTCCAGAAAATGAGGGGTTGGTGAGAAGGCTAGTGGGAGTTGGTTAACAGTATTTAAAATCCTAGTTCAATTGAGGTGTTTTGAGTTTACCTTAAAAATTGAATGGAAAAATTTTTTTTTTATAACGGAGACACATTTTCAGCATTTGGGATCCTACCTTCCCTACTTCACTGTAGTTTTGTAAAAATTAGATAATAGTTAGTAAAAAGTGAATTTTTCCTCCTGGTATTGAACACATCTGAGGTTAAAAAAAATTGAAATTTTGTGTTAATTATGTTTGTGATTAAGGACCTGTCAGCTTATGAAAAGTTTTATCCTAGTATATATTATAAAGCTTTGATTCACCCATTTTTCCACAAAACAAATTGGATGTCTTCATGGGAAATTGCCCTCTGAGAATCCCAGAAAGGTCCCTTGAGGAAGGGAAAGGTTACTCTAGATGAAATGTTAATGATTTTCCCAAATGGGGGTATGGCACTTCTAATTTAGGGTTAATTTTTCCATCATCAGTGGAGAAGTTGTTGATATTATGTGTCTAAACCAGGAATAAATCCTCTTGGAAAAAGTAGACTCTCTTTTCATTCCTATGTGCCCAAAAGGGTCTATAATTAACACTATCACATACAGACAAGGAAGTTATTTTATTGTTTAAGAGAATTACTTCATTATTTTGAATGGAATTGGAGTTAAGCACTCCAACTCTGCTTGAGACCCAGAGTTTTAGTAGACATGGCATTGGGTATTGTATTGATAAAGGTGCTTTTTACCTCTTAGAATTGTTTAATCTGTAACCATGCTTATTTTTTCCCTTAGTTTTGGCTTAAAGTTGACAGTTCAAATTTCAAGGTTTCAGAGTTCAATTTCAATTTTTTTTTATAGTACCCAGAAAATTTTTTTTTTAATTAACATCCATTTTAGGAAACTTAGATACTAGCTCCTCATTGCTTTGAAACTTGAATACTGTACTCAAGGTTTTTTTTTAAACTCTTACTTTCTGTCTTAGAACTGGGGTTAAATGACTCGGGTTCACACAACTAGGCAGTGTCTAAGGCTACATTTGAAATCAGGACTTCCTGTCTCCAGGCCTGTCTCTATCTACTGAGCCACCTAGCTGCTTCTATACTCAAGATTAACCAGTGTATACCAATAATTTTAATGACATTTAGGATTTTTTATCTGGCATGATTTTTAAAAAATAAATATGTACTTGAAATCAAAACTTTAAGGGCATGTACTTGATTTTTTTTTTTTTTACCCCTAGTTGAAGCATCCGTTCATAGTAGTAATGTACACTGCACGGATAAGACAATTGAAGCTGCTGAAGCCTTGCTTCATATGGAGTCTCCAACCTGCTTGAGGGATGCTACAAGTCCTGGTATGTGAACTGCCATTGAGATGAAGTTGTGTTTAACTATATTATGGCAATTGTTTCACTTTTCAAGAAAATTGACTGTAAAAAGAAAAAATATGAGTGAATCATTAATAGTCACTGATCACATGTATGATTAATTGGCCAAAAATATTGACTGATGTTCATTTATAAATGTGCATATATTTAAGCCAAACCCTTGAATGTTTATTTAATGTTTTATCCTAATAATAGTGACATGTAGAAGACCCTTAAGGTTAAAAAATATATAGCTTTAAAAAAAGATGTCAATTGTATAAGTGTTTTAGAGTTACTATTTATACTATAGGCTTCTTTAGATCAGTCACAAACCTTTGTAGATAGGGAGTAGAATATGGTGTTTGGGAACTAAATCCTCTCCTCTTCCCTCTAGCCACCAGACAGGCATTGAATCAAGAGGAATGACCAAAAGGGAAAATGAGGTGGCTTCACAAACTGGTGCTTTAAAAAAAATGCTCCAATTTGAGTTTATAGTATTATAATTAAATTCTTCCATCATTAAGTATTCTCTGGGGAACTGGGTCTGCCTCTTTCTTTACCCACACATCTCTTAGGCTGTATGTTTGTGAGAACTTTTCCCTTTAAAGGATGCTGCTCTTTACTTTTATCGTGATTTCGCCTACATAAAAATATTATGGCAGGACACAGTGATGGGCAAACTACGGCCTGCGGGGCCAGATGTGGCCCCCTGAAATATTCTATCCTGCCTGCAGCATGACATTATTCCTAATCTGATAAATACAATGAGTGTAGGATACAATACAATGAAACTTCGAAAGAGTTGCCTTAGAAACAGACTGACAGATGAGCATTTCCTTTCCTTTGGACCCCTCTTTAACAAGTTTTCCCATCACTGACTTAGGCAGTTCATCTTCTTGCAGCCATGAGTTCCAGATTTCCTAGGATGGAAGTTTGTAGTAATTTCTAAGAACAATTCCTAATTGGAAAAGTAATTTTTTTTAGTTCTTCAAGTAGGAAAGGGAATTTTAAGGATCAAAATTACATTATGAATAATATGGAAATAGGATTTGAGTGATAATATAAGTATAACCCAGGGAAATTGCTTGTCAACTCCTGGAGGGGGCAGGGAGACAATAAAAAAATAATATGACCATGGAAAAAAATTAAAATAAAAAATAGAAACATTAAAAAAATTATCTGTATTGTGCATGAGTGTGCTTTGTATGGAGTCTGTTTGCATGAAATTTAAATAGGCACATATATATTTTCAAAAGTTGCACTTCATAGGTCGCAGAAATACTTAACACAGTCTCAGTGGAAGTTTCTATGATAAAAGATTATGCCTCCCAGTCCACAGTTATTTTACTTCAGAACTTTTTAGAGGAAGAATCATAGGTTGGGAAAAGGAGAGATGGCCTGTTTTTTTACACCTTCAGCCTCATTAATATTATTGCCAAGCTGAATCATAATTAATACTTCTTCTGAAATTTAAATTGTCCCATGTCATAAACTTATTGAGGGGGAAAATGTAATTTTTTTTCTTTTCTTTCTTTTTTTAAAAAATATAGTGGAAGTCTTTGTTCCTCCTTGTGTGTCTACTCCAGAGTTTATCCATGCTGCTATGAGACCAGATGTTATCACGGAGACTGTAGTTGAAGTGTCAACTGAGGAGTCAGAACCTATGGATACCTCTCCTGTTCCAACCTCACCAGATATCCATGAGCCAATGAAAAAGAAGAAAGGTAAAGTGGACTTTTGTTGTAGGTTCTTGACAAAAGCAGATGAATACTTTTTAATAATTTATTTTTTTCCTCAGGAAAAATAATTTGAAACTATAAAAACTGAATACACTAGAGTCTTTAACAATAAGTATTATTGGGGGCAGCTGGGTGGCTCAGTGGATTGAGAGTCAGGCCTAGAGATGGGAGGTCCTGCATTCAAATTTGGCCTCAGACACTTCCTGGCTGTGTGACCTTGAACAAATCATTTAACCCTCACTGCCCAGAACTTATTGCTCTTCTGCCTTGGAACCAATACACACAGTATTGATTTTAAGATGGAAGGTAAAGGCTTTAAAAACAAACAAACATCAAATTAACAAATAAATAAGAATTAGGAGGTTTTCCATGTTTTCAAAGATGCCAGATAAATAGTAAAAAGGAACCCCCGTCCATATTTTATAGTCTTTCTCTTGTGTATGCCAATTTTCAATATTGAATTTTTGTAGTATTAGGCTATTTGAGAGCATTTTATTCCTTACATATTCATAGAAGCTATCTTTCATCACAGTGGAAATAAGTTACATTAAAAGTAGAAAATTTTGTTATTATTTAAGGTTATATACTTCAAACTCTAATATCTTAATGCTTTATTCCAATAGTTGGCAAGATTGAGAAGTTGTTTTTTTTTTTGTTTGTTTTATTCTAATAACTAGGAAAGAGTTGAAAGTTGTTAAATGCAAAATAAATCTAATGGGCTTAAAAATGTACTACTGGGAGCCAGATCTATATGTACATTTCAGAGTCCCTATGGATAAAGATCCATTTGGATCCTATATGAAACTGGATCAGTCCATCATAAACCATAGAAGATTGAGGACAGAGGGGTTGGGTGTGTGTGTTTGTGGGTGGTACATGGGGTTATGTGTGCCTGTGTGGTGTCATCCCTTCTACAAAAGTTGTTGGATAGGCTTTGATTTTGGTAGCTTGTAGAAAGGGAGATGGTATCTTAAGGCAGTGTAGTATAGTACCTAGAATGCTAGACATAGAAACAGGAAGACCAGTTTCTGAGCTTCAGGTAATTCTTAAGATGATGTTATAATTGGATTGTGTTCTATGTCAGTGAAGAGTTCCTATATTAACCAAAATCTGTAATATATTGACAAATGTGCACTTTAATCACATTCATTGCAGAGTATGATAAAATTCAGTACCTTTCAAAGAATGAATAAAATACACATTTCTCTTCTCATCAAAAATAGGGATTAAAGGGATCGAATGTTTTTTACCCTATTTACATTCTGATGTGGTCACTTTACCATTTTTTTGTTCATTTGTTTTCTTTGTTATAAGAAAGGGTTCAGATTTGGGAATAGATTGTTCAGAAATTACTATGATATATATAGACAATGTATCAATTCCTTTTTAAAAAGTTAATAAATGTAAAAAGAATTAAAAATATATTCACTTAGGCAGTGTCTGATTTATAAGCACTTAAAGTTCAGTCAGTATAGATTATATAGGACATTGCCTGTCCTTTCCTACCTTTCCCCATTAATGGAACTTTTGCTGCCATTGGGAAAATGCTTGGAGTTTTTAGAGAATCGAGGGTAGAGGAGTAGAAAAGATTAGTGAAAGGCAAGGAGATAAAAATTGAGCAAGAAAAATCCTTTTTTTCCCTCTTTTTTTTTTTAATTTTAATTTTTTTAAAACCCTTACCTTCTGTTTTGGAATCAATACTATGTATTGATTCCAAGACAGAAGAGTGGTAAGGGCTAGGCAGTGCGGGTTAAATGACTTGTCTAGGATCATACAGCTAGGAAGTGTCTAAGGCCAGATTTGAACCTAGGATCTTCCATCTCTAGGCCTGGCTCTTAATCCACTGGACCACTCAGCTGCCACCTTTTTCCCACCCCCTCTTCTAAGGAAACTTTTTCAACCAGAGATTTGGAATTCTTTTATTAAAAAAGTTAATGGGGGCAGCTGGGTAGCTCAGTGGATTGAGAGTCAGGCCTAGAGATGGGAGGTCCTAGGTTCAAATCTGGCCTCAGACACTTCCCAGCTGTGTGACCCTGGGCAAGTCACTTGATCCCCCACTGCCCACCCTTACCACTCTTCCACCTAGGAGCCAATACACAAAAGTTAAGGGTTTAAAAAAAAAAAAAGAAAAAAAAGTTAATCTTTTTAATTTCAAGAAAAAAATAATATAAACAAATTGTTTAAATTCACATAAAATCAATGCTTTTTCTAATAATTTGAAGAAACATCTTTATGGTTTGAATATAATAATATAATTGAAAATATACCAGTATGAGTTACTTATTGAATACTTACCAGACCTGTTAAATTACAGTGGTGGAATCTAAAAAAATAATTATAGGGGGCAGCTGGGTAGCTCAGTGGATTGAGAGTCAGGCCTGGAGACGGGAGGTCTTAGGTTCAAATCTGACCTCAGACACTTCCCAGCTGTGTGACCCTGGGCAAGTCACTTGATTCCCATTGCCTACCCTTACCACTCTTTTGCCTTGGAGCCAATACACAGTATTGACTCCAAGACGGAAGGTAAGGGTTTTAGGGGTGAAAAAAAAATTTAATTATAAGGTTACAAAAACATTTAATTCTTGCTATTGAAGAGCAGCCATGGATTAAGGAGGCAAAAATGACAGGTGACTTCCAAATTTGTATGATTCTGAAAAAAAGAGTTCTGCCTCTAGAGTCAGAGGACTTGGGTTCAATTCCCACTTTTGATGTTTACTGCATATGTGACCTTGGGGAAGTAAACCTTTCTGGGCCTGAGGTTCCTAAAACTGAGGTGGTTTGGCCTTTCCTAAATGGTTTCAGGTCCCATCCCTTGCACTAGATTTGTGAGCCTGTCAAATAGTTTTGGTTTTGCTTGGTTTTGCAGTATGTTTGAGTTCTTCTATTTAAGTAGAAGATTTGTTAGATCTAGGAAGTCAAAGTGCACTTCAGACAAAACAATTAACATATATACTGTGACAGTAACTGTGACTTAGGAAGTGATGGGTATTCTCCAGTTTCCCAAGCTCTCAGGTGTTTTCTGGCTTCTTGTTCTGGACTGTGAATACCTAGTAAGAGCTCTCAAGACAAATAGAAACCATGAAGTTTGTTGACTTTGAGACTTCAACATTCTCTGAGCTAGGGATTGGAACAGTGACTGGATGGACATAGAGAACTTTTAAATAAGGAATACCCTTTACCAGTATAGTTCAGACCTTCTCCACATTTAGTTTTCTGGATAACAGAGGAGTAAGTAACTTGGTCAAGGATCATACAGCTAGAATGGGTCAGAAGGAAGACTTGAACCCAAGTCTCTATCCACTAAGCTACACTGTCTACACCTGCTTTATCTGGGCTCAGGAAAATGAATGCATTTAAGAGGTCTTCATTCTAATTCCTTTTAGATTGTATAGTGAAATAACGAAGGTAACAATAATTTCAGTGGGTTTAAGAGTAGGCGAGAATGTCAACAAGAAATGGAAAGAAAGATTTGTCATCCATATAATCTGCCATGCAAATTGGCCAGTAAGTTATCTAATTAATGTTGGCTTTAATTATGATCTGTTAGCACATAGTCTTTGGGGGTCTTTGTCATTTCCTGGATTGAAATATTTTTGAATATAGATATAGATAAAATCTAATTATAATTAACAAAAGCTTTACATTGTTCTTTTGAGATAGGATTTTGTTGTAATGAAAAAAAGTTATTGAAAATCCCATTTTGGGGGGCAGCTAGGTGGCTTAGAAGATTGAGAACCAGACCTAGATATAGGAGGTCCTGACCGTAGACACTTCTTAGCTGTATTACCCTGACCAAGTTTCCCATTGCCCAGCTCTTACTACTCTTCTGCTTTGGGACCAAAACAGAATTGATTCTAAGACGGGAAGTAAGGGTTTAAAAAAAGAGAGAATCCTATTTCTGATTTGCAGAGATGAAAAACATACTGTGAGCAGTCCAATAATATAGTTACTATTCCACTCTAGTAAAAGATGCATATTCTATGGAGTTCATTGTAACATAATTTTACTTAAATTGTCACCGGGATGGGAACACCAGTGAAAAGCATAGAATTTTAAAGAGTTGGAAAAAACCATAGAAACTTCCATGGTCCAGCTCCTTCATTTTGTTGTAGATGAAAGGCACTAAAGCTCAAAAGAAGTTGGGATCTGAAGTCAGGTTTTTATTTTCCAAGTTAAATGCCTTGTGATGATTCAGGTATCTCCTCTGGATAACATAAACTCTATTTATAGAGAAGAGGTTGTATGAAAAGGGCTTTAGTTTAAACCTAAAGCACTTTGTACATTGGCGTTATCATCATCCCCAACAAAAAAAGATGGTGGAACTTTTGCTTGCATATTTCTAGTATTAGGGAACTTATTGTTATTAGAAACAGGATTTTTTTGGCTTGAATAATTCCTTATAACTATTTTAAACCAAACTCCAGGTCTGCAGTTTGCTAAAATAAAAACCTTGTTGTGTTATTAAAAATCCTTGATTAAAGCTGTCTTGGCTATAATAGGATTTAACTGTACCTTTTTAAATTAAAAAGTTTTTCAGGAAATTTTTCTTTTGCTTGATAGTTTTTTCAAGGTCATAGTAAAACATCTGGCAAAGTATTGAGGTTAAGCATTATTACACATTCAAGGAAGCTATAGGCAGGCCTTCTTAGTTGAATGGATTATTAGAACTGAATGAATCAAGTCCATATATAAAACTGTTGATTGCAAAAGGCATCCACCACAATGTGAGAGGTGTCTGGAGGAGAGAGTAGAAAGAGTGCCAAATTTTGTGTCAAGATTTAGGATCTAGTCTTAGCCTTTATAACACCTTTGTAACCCTGGACAAATCACTTAACCTGGGGCTCTCTGCATCTTTATCTGCAAAAGGAAGGAGTTGGACATGTTCTCTAAGAACCCTTTTAGCTTTAAACTTAAGGCTTTATGAAACGAGTCCTAGGAAAATTAAGTTGGCTCAGAAAAATAGGGTTTGCTTATCATATTGAGAAATGAATTGTAGACGTTTAGAATTTTAAAATGTTTAAAATGACAATCTCATTCAATTTGTTTTCATTACATAGATCATCTGAGATGAGTATGTAAAAATAGATTTATACAAAAATGTATAAAAACAGGTCAAATATTTCTTGAATTGTAGCTGTTTTCTTGCCTGTTGCTATTCAAGTGGAAGAAGTTAGTAAAGAGACTTTCTCATTGTAGTAGCAATAATTGCCTAATAAGATATGACTACTGTCAAATAATTGTGGTAATCTAAAATTGCAATTTAAAAAAGAAAATGTTAAAAAACTCAAGTTTTTTCCTGTATAACATGTAGTTTGCATTAATTAGCAAATTCATGTTCCTCTTCGACTTGTAATGTGTTAGAACAAAGTCTAGTAGCTACATTTCTATTGGATAGAGTCTCTTTTCATTCTATAATTTTATTTAAAATTTTATTTTTTATAGTTGGCCGTAAACCAAAGACCCAACAACCAGCCATTTCCAATGGGTCCCCTGAGTTAGGCATCAAGAAAAAACCCAGAGAAGGCAAAGGTAATTTGGGGAGTGCTGGTTTGTGTGTGGGTAGAAATTTATTTGACAGTTTACATTTACATTGCAATTTTAAAAAAGTATACTTCATACATTTTGATGCACATGACAGTAATGAATATATTTTTCTTTGCAATTATGTGTAGATTGTAGCTACTGTTGTTAAAGGAAGTGATATGTTGACTAAAGGCTTATTTTTCTCAGTATTTTTACTTAGCGAGAGAATTTTATTGAGGCTCATTAAAATTTTTCTAGGAGACATTTCAGTTAAAAGGTACCCTGAGATAGTACTGACCTTACTGCATACCTTAGCTTTTGAAATAATTTATTCACATTTTAAATTAAAAAGTTTTTCAGGAAATTTTTCTTTTGCTTGATAGTTTTTTCAAGGTCATAGTAAAACATCTGGCAAAGTATTGAGGTTAAGCATTATTGCAATATTGCTTTTCCCACATGAATGATGTAGAGATTTCCAAAGTGTCTTTTCTTCCTTAAATTGATTTGTAATCTTATTGGTGCAGCAGAACCAATCTATGGCTTCTTGTTTTATGTGACTCTTGTTCTCAGTGTTCCATAAGTGTTTTGTATAGGATTCATACAAAATACACCAGGATTTCCTCCAGTGCTTTTACCATTTCCTAGAGTCCATTTAGCCTCTTTTCTTTTCCTCACTTTATATATGATTAATTGATAGCTTTTACATCATTACATTATTGGTAAAAAACAAAACACAAGTTTGATTTTAAAATTGTCAATGTCATTGTTTTTAGAACATTTAACTTAATTATTGGATTCATATTGTCATTTGGGGGTTTGTGTCTACTTTCTAGTTTACTAAATTAACCCATTAGTTCATTTGACCCCTGAAATAAGTAAGTTACTTTTATTTAAAATATTGTATTTAAAATTTTTTAATTTGAAAATACTTGAATGGAAATTAGGGGAAATACATAATCATTTTGATAAGCTGAGCATTTAGTTAAATGTTATTTACTTCAGTAATGATTGCAGAAAACTCAGTTATTTAGAAACCATTAATCCACTTTGAGGCTCATTTAGGAGTCTTACTTCTATCTGTCTGTAGTCATTTCACTTCCAAAATCACCTCCATGGATAACTGAAGCCAGTTCCTGTTACATGCTCTTATTTGGAAGATTAAATTAGTTCGGATATTGTTAACTTTGAAAGGATAGACATACAAATAGAGTTAGGGAAAATTTTTTTGAGTGAGGAGACTCTTATTTCATCCATGCTTGGAAGTGCTATGCATACTTAGAGCCCTGATCCCACTGCTGATGGGCACCAGAGCTCTTACCTGCTCCATTTTTGACCTGGACCCATTCACCCCTCTTTAAGAGTGCAGCTTGATGGCCTCTTATTCTTAAGGTTTCACCATATTGGTATTGGACTTAGATTGGACATCTACTTGACTTGTGGCGATATAGCTTAGACTTCCTAATCTCAAGGTAACTTCTAGCCTCAGCCTCCCTACTACTAGGAAGAAAATTTAAATGAAAACTTTGTTAGAGAGTTATGTATAGTTTTGTTTGCAGATTGGCAGTTGCAACTTAGTCGTGTGTAATAAAAAGCTTGATGTCAGAGCTTTGTAGTAAGTTAATTTTCAAACCTCAACATTCAATGGTTGACTTAATGAAATTAATTCTTAGATGCCCTCTAGTTGAAGAATAAAGCAATATAGATACTTCTAATTCTCAGTTCTTTTAAAAATTGAAGTTTAACTTCATTATTTATAAGTTCCTGTCTGCCAACTTCAAGTGGATTGGTTCTATCTTACAAATGGACCTCTTTGCATGTAGTCCTTGATGTACAAGGTGACTTCCTTTGAAATGGCCTAAGAGACATAACCAAATGTTTTAATTTATTGGATAATGATAGATCAAGATTGTACTGGGCTTCATAAAGTCATTTGGTGATAATGCCCATCTTCATACTCAAAATAGGTAACCTGTATAAGAATAAAGAGATTTAGGATTTGTAACCTTTTATAATCCCATTAGTGTTACACACTGCTATGACAGAAAGGTGACCAAACTAGCCCATTTCATAATGTGGACTTCCTGGGAACCAGAACAAAAATTCTTTTTGCATGAACCTGTTGTAGCCGAAAGGACTATAAATTGCTGCCAAGTTATAGAAAGGATCCATGGAACACCAGCAAATATTGTTACTTTTTTTACATTTTGATAATATATGAAAACTAATTATTTTTGTGTTATTCTTCTTTTATATCTTTTGCCACTGACAGCCTGAAAATCTGTTTTTTTAGATATTCTTATGCTTTTCTTGCTCTGTACTTTTGCCCATTCCCCTCTCCTCTTGGTGCCTTGCTTATGTTGCCAGCCCAGCCTGCTGTACCCATCCTGTACTATTGAATAACTACGATTTATTAGACAGCTATGTACTCTTTTGTAATATTTGCTGTATTATAATGTTCCACATATTTGTTAATTTCCTTTTCTATATTTCTAACTTTTCTTAATGGAATGGAGGTGTTTCTCATATTTATTTGTATGGCCTGTAGTACTTTAGCCTTGCATACCATAATCACTTAATTTATGTATATGAATGAATGCTTGTTGATCCTGACATTTTTCTGCAATTTAAAAAATAGTAGCAAACCAAGGCAAGATTTGATACTTATTAAAATTAGTTGGACCCTTTTAAGGATCTCCATATTGTTTCTTAATTTTTATAAATCTAATACCCCATCTCATGAAAGGTATGAGAGCTGGAATGACACAGTGAGGTTTAGTGCTATTTCCTGAATGTTTCTAAGTGCCCAAAACTTAGCCTGTGAGCATGTAGAGATCTGTTGGAGAAAACTAGGAGGCCTGCCAGCCCCTTACTAATTGAATGTGCTCCTCTTGGCTTACTTATCCATAAAGTGAGGGAATCCTTGCCATCTTCAAGATCTTCCAATGCCATGAAATGTTACATGTCTTTGTGCTTCTAGAAAGAATTTGCCTTTTATTTTAATTTTTTTGGTAACTGAATTGTTTATATACCATGCCAGCCTTCTGATGTTGTAGAACCTAACTCTCCAAGATGATTTCAAGTGTACTTTGAAGGAGCATTTTGCTAGGCAGCTGCTTGTCCTTAGCCACCTTTGAAGTGGTAGTTAGCTGATAGAGGGAATTGATCAAAATTTTTAAAGTTATGTATGAGAAATTTGCTCTATGTTAAGAGTTAGCTTAGGTCCCTGCTCTTATTTTATCCATGTGTGGACAATAAAAGTTTCTCATACCTGATGACTGAGCTAAAGGTTCTGTAGCTTTTTAACATGCTTGCTTACCTCTACAGAAATGAAGGCTAGCAGAAGTTCCTGTAAGTCTGGAGGAGAATCATTGGGACTTTGGCTTTCATACGACCATGGAATTTAGATATGTCTGAAAATGTAGCCTTTCAGGACAATCTCATTCTATAGATAAGGAAACTTAAGTCCATGACAGTATAAGTGATTTAGCCAAGGTCAAACTGGGATTGGAACCTGGCCATCTGACTACAGATGCTGCAGGACTTATTCTGCTATGTCATTGCTACTTGAGCCCCACGTTTAAGAAAGCCATTATAGATAACACACACATACACACTCACACATGCACATGCACACACACACACCTCCAAAGTACAGCTGATGGACTTGGTTATGTACATATAGTTTTGAATCCTCAAGGCAATGCTGTAGGAAAGAGCACAGTACAGCCAACCTGGAAACAGAGAGGTCCTGGGGTGAAGTCCTTCCTCTGACATACACTTGGCTTTTGAATGATTGAACTTCTTGGGGCCTAGACAACTCGCTTAAGCAAGAAGTTTCATGTGCTGCCAATCTAGCTATGAAGTTATAGATTTGGGCCAAAGACAGAATTTTAAGACTTTAAGATTAAATTGTTCATAGAGAAACCAGTGAAATTGCTGATGTCAGGGAGTAAATAGAACATCTGTAATATAGGCTGTGTTAGAGACAATATAAAAAAATGTGCATGCAACGATGGGGGTCTTAATAGAATTATATAGCATAAAACTGTCATTCTTTTATTGCTTAAATGCACAAATTAAATAATAATGTTGGATACTTTTTGACCCAGTGAGCTATCATTATGATATTCTAAACATAAACACATCCATGCCTAAAATCCTTTTTTATGTTTATTTTTAAAGGTAACACAACATATTTGTGGGAGTTCCTTTTAGATCTCCTTCAGGACAAAAATACCTGTCCTCGATATATTAAATGGACGCAGAGAGAAAAGGGGATATTCAAACTTGTGGATTCCAAAGCTGTATCCAAGCTCTGGGGAAAGCACAAGAACAAACCGGACATGAACTATGAAACTATGGGAAGGGCCTTGAGGTAAAAAACAAAACCATACAAACATAACCTCTGAACTGCTGGACAGAAATGAAAAGAGAAGCAATGCTCTCTTTGTTCATTAGCTATAGAATGAAAAAACATTTTAAAATAAAGAAAATCTCAGTAATTGGTGAGTTTACGTCTTAACATTATCAAACATTAACTCATTTTTGGAAAGCATGATCACTTTTTTCATTCAGATATCTTTTTTTAATATCAGCAGTGATAATATTATTGTACTTGTTTTTTGGGTGAGCCTAAGAATCAAGGGTGTAATACTTCCAGGAATTTTTAAGCAGTGGGAAAACAAAATTGTATATGGTGGGCTTTTGTTGTTATTGGTGGTGTTGGTTTGGGAATCTAGAATTGGAGAGAGGTTATTACTTTTTTTAAAAAGCTTCTTAACAAGTTCAAAGCCCTTTTTTTGGTTTAGGAACACCACTTATTACATGTAACTGGATATGTTGTTTACAAAATTGTTTTCTACTTTAAAATTTTAAACCGCACAACTCAGATAACATTGATATATTTCCTTATTGAAATTACTTCTAAATATTTTCTGGATATTTTGTCCAGAATCTTGAAAATATTTGGAAGTGTCCATTTTGTTTGAAAATCATATTTTCTTTTTCTGAGAGTAACTTGAAGTATAGAAATGTTTCCTCACACTTGCTTATCAGCTGGTCTAGCCATTTTGCCCAAGGTGGGTGGTGGGTGGGGAGGGGGTGTCCTGGTTGGGATAAAGAGTAAGGAGGGGGTGGTCTGAGGGAGAACAAAAATATTGTTTAGCAACTAGTTTGCATATAAATGGGAAATTGCTGTGGTTCCCCATAGCTTGTTAGTGATGGTCTTCCTAGGACCAAAATAGTTCACTAGAACAGTGTCCAGCCCTTTGTACTCTATTTTACTGTTAAGGGGTTGAGTAGATAATTTGTTAAGAGTAGTAGGAATCTAATTATACTGTGCACATATTTGTGAGAATATGCATAATGCATCCAAGTAGTGAGTGTACTCTTACCTTAAACGCTTTCATCTTCTTTTGTGAATTTCAGTCACAGAGCTAAAAGGAGGCAAGTAAACAAGTTCTCTCTAACTCTTAAGACCTTTAGGTTTGTTCTTATTCTTCTCTGTCCTGAGCTTTTTGAGCAAGCAGGGCAATAAGCTCCTTGTTTCTGATCTCTACAGGAATTAATGAATGCTACTGCCAGTATCCACTCCACTCCCAGTCCTTTGAGGCCTAGGCAGGAGGACAGGAACCTACCTACCTACCAACTACTAGATCAAAAGTCAACAAAGTCCACAAGCAAAGAAGGCACTGAATCCTTCTTTCTCTTGTGAAAATGGCAGCATCCCTGGAGGCAGAAATTCATCTTGCTTTTGCATTTGGGAGTTGTACTGTACTGCTTTTCCTCATTGTATAGGAATTGTAATGATTGGATACTGTAGATAATTTTTTTTATAAAAATCTTGCTATTGAATACTTTCAGAAGTATGCAATTGCATATTTTTAAAGTAATTTTGGGGAAGTAAAGTCCAGGTAGCAATACATGAACATCTTATCTGCAACATTTTATTTGTAATTTACATAAATTAAATAATGTACAATCAAATATTTTTTAGTTTTCCCAATTATGGGGAAAAAGTGTGGGGCAGGGAGTCCAAGGAATGAAGAATTTATTTCTCTTCCATATAATACTCCTCCTTGTGCCTTCCCTTCCCCCCCCTTTTATTTTCCTGGGTCTTTTACTTCTATTCAAGATGACAGAGGGGTGGGGAGGGAAATCTTACAGACACATAGAAAGTGCTCAGGCTGAAACAAGTGGAGTTTGAAGGACACCAAAATGAAACAGTTACTGTCTTGGTATAGGAGTACTTCTAAACAGAATGGTTTTAGACTGTAATTAATGCCAGTATATATAATAAATCCTCTATTCCTTAAAAGAGCATGAAAAGTAAACATAGTTGGCTATAATATCTATATAGTATATGTATTAGTACAAAAGTGTTATTTATGTAAGATATATAATGAAATCATCTCATTTGGTGCTTTATTCTTACAGATATTACTACCAAAGGGGGATTCTTGCAAAGGTAGAAGGGCAGAGGCTCGTATATCAGTTCAAAGAGATGCCAAAAAATATTGTTGTCATAGATGATGACAAAAATGATACTTGTAATGAAGACTTATCAGCAACTAATGATGAAAAATCATTGGAACGAGTTTCATTAACTGCCGAAAACCTCCTAAAAGCAGCAGCTTCTGTACGTGGAAAGAACTCATCTCCTTTAAACTGTACTAGGGCTGAGAAAGCCGTAGCCAGAGTTGTGAACATCACATCTTCTGGGCATGAGGCTTCCTCAAGATCTCCTTCCACCACTACTTCTGTTTCAGCATCAGCTGCCCCAAGGTCAGTACTGTTATATCTTTTCTCTGTTATCACTCTGTTGACTTGAGAATATACCAATCTTACAATGGTAAAAAGGATAGGCTTTTTAAAAAATTGTGTTCTGAGGCTCTCAATGCATGGCATGACTGAAAAGTACTTTAAAAAAATGTAGTTTTACTTTTAACACATAAGTTTCTCACCTAACATGAATTGGTTTATATGTTTTAATTTTAGCTTGCTTTGTGTTTCTCGTGTTTGATATTTAGTAGTAAAATGGGTTGAAATTTAGGTGACTGATGAGGTAAATAGTAAGAGAAACAGAAACCAGTGTTATTTTATTTCAGATTGTAGGAATTACCAGGAAGTAAAGTGATGGGATTTGAGGGTACTAGTTTTTTACATTTGAATTTATTTTGGCTAGTTTTATCCCCCTCTTGAGACATGTGATAAGCTTTTCTCTCTCTTTTTTTTTTTTTTGATTCAATAGGACAGTCCGTGTGGCAATGCAAGTGCCTGTTGTCATGACCTCTTTGGGACAGAAAATTTCAACTGTGGCAGTTCAGTCAGTCAATGCAGGCTCATCATTAATAACCAGCACCAGCCCCACAACAGCAACCACTCCAAAGGTTGTAATTCAGACAATCCCTACAGTGATGCCAGCGTCTACCGAAAATGGAGACAAAATCACGATGCAGCCTGCCAAAATCATCACTATCCCAGCCACACAACTTGCACAGTGCCAGTTGCAGACAAAATCAAGTCTGACTGGATCAGGAAGCATCAATATAGTTGGGACCCCGTTGGCCGTGAGAGCACTCACACCTGTGTCCATAGCCCACGGGACCCCCGTAATGAGACTCTCGGTGCCTGCGCAGCAGGCGTCTGGCCACACTCCCCCCCGAGTCATCAGTGCCGTGATCAAAGGGCCAGAGGGGAAGCCTGATGCTGTGGTGGTAAAGCAGGAGCCCGAGGTGAAGACTCTGCAGCTGGTCCAGGAGGAAAAGCCAGCAGATGGAAGCAAAGCAGTGACCCATGTGGTGGTAGTCAGCGCTCCCTCCACCATTGCTCTTCCACTCACGGTGAAACCAGAAGGCACCGTGACCTGTGAGAAGTGAGGCAGCTCCCGGGCTACGGCCAGCACCCAGCTGGCCTGCCTGAGACACGAACTGACACGGAAACACTGATGGGATGTCATCAAGAACATTTGGAAAGACTTGAAAACTTTTTTAATGCATATAAGAAAGCAATCAGAGACTTACTGGAAATAAATTACCTTTATCCCATGTTTAAGTGGGAAATGAACTACACATTGAGATGCTGACAGAAAACTGCCTCTTACAATAAGAAAATGTTAACATATAAATATGAGAAAGGATTGAAAAAGGGACCAAGCTGTTCACTACATTATCAAGTTACACTAAGACTTGGAACACTAAAATAATTCTGTAAGAGGTGATCTTTTAGGTTAGGGGAGGGGGGATAGGAAGGATGGTCTCATTGTTACAAATAGCAAATTTTGATGCATTTTTTATGCATACCAGCAATTATTACTGTGTGAACACAGTACTCACTTAACTGGTGCTATGTGAAGACTCTGCTAATATAGGTTTTTAGAATGTGAACTGAAGAACGGATCCAAAAGCTTCTGAAAGAGGACAACGGAGAAAAGAGACCTAGTGGAATTTTTGTATCATATAGCTTAAGCTGATTTAAAACAAAAGCCTTAGACTGATTTTCAGTTTTTCTTTCTTGAAATAAGCTAATGGCTTGTTTGTGTAAAGCTTTTTTTATTAAAAGAAAAATTTTAAAAATCTTGTACCTAGCACAGTATTGTTATAGAATTTACATGTAACATATTTTGTATGGTAGTTGAAGTCTGTCGCTTTCTTAATTGTGGACATAGTAGCAGCTGGCTTTGGCCTTTGCTGACACATGCCTGTGCCGCTCCCCCAGCCTTGGCATCTGTGCGTACACTTCAGTCTCAGCTCTACTCTTTCACTAGAAAGTTCACGCTCAGCATGAATTTTTGTCAGGTAGTTTTAAACCTGTATTTCTTTTCTTGTTTTTTTTTTTTTTTTTTTTTTTTTTAGTTCAACTTAAAGGAGGGAAAGTACCAGTGTTCAGAATTGAACTATAATAGTTTGTATATTCAACATTTGAAGTATATTATATTTTGTTGTACTCTTGTTTCAAAGTGTATTCACATAGGTTTTACTGAAATATAGAAATGAAATTTATTTTGTGCTTTGTTTGATCTCTGGTGATATTTTCAATGTTTGAAGGGAACGGAAACAAAGTAGTTATGGTTACTGTGGCATCTGCCTTATGACATACATTGTTACAAAACTTTTGCTTAGCAGATAATAGAAGCTAGTTTAAGAAAAAGTTACTTCTTGGTCATCTGCAATAGAAATCTTTGGTCTTCTTCCCTGGAGATTTTGCCTCCATTTATACTAGTTAGAAATTCAGCAGGTATCAGCCATGTTTTGCCATTCCATTTCTTTATGATCTCAATGAAGTTTGACTTCAGTGTTTTTAAGAATGACAATACATCATAGGAAAGGTGGGAATAAGTAAAAAAGAAAAATCTAATCAGAAAATAGGATGTGTTCCAATTTGAAAGGTGGTTGTTATGTGCTGATATAGAAATGTTTTTAACCTTTCCTAATTATGCATTTGCTCAGAAACTACTTCATGCTGTGTTAGGATGAACTGAACTTAAAAAAGCTACCTGCCTTTACAATTTGTTGTCATTCTGGGCAAGCAAGGATAGCAGTGATATGACCATCAAAAGATACAAAGACACCCGAGTCTGGTTTAATTCTATTTGGGGGATAGAGGGAAGGAAGAATCTTAAAAGTTTAATAAGCCGCCGATAGAGCTATTTCTTTGTACAAATATCTTGCACTTTTGTGGCGCTTTACAGTGTACAGCATGGTTTTTACATACATTATCTCATTTGATCTTCATGATAACCAAGCGAGGTGGGCAAAATAGATATTATCCAGAGTAAGGCTTTGAAAGTTTAATGAGTGATTTAGCATCACAACTTGAAAAAAAGACTAATAATCTCATAAGAGCACATCATTAAAATGCCATATTGGCATATAAAATAAAAAATGAAATACTAAACCTTCTGAGGCTGGAATCCAGATGCCCAAATTGTCCCTTTGGCTTTGATCAGGGTTAAAGTTTGGACGATTTGTTTTGTAGAATGGGATTTCAACTTGGGGAAAAACAGATTTCATAGATATTATATGTGTAAACATCTCTATCCCTAGAGAAGAAAGTACAAAAATGAAAAATTCAGAGTGTTGTGCTGAGGAAAAAACCGGGGGCAGCGGGGACGGACAGGGGTATGTAGCCAGACTTGATTTTCACATTGGTAATTCCTCCAGAATAACCAGCTATTATTGGTTCTGTTTTCTTCTCCTGTCAATTGTCTCCAATAGGTTGCTTATAGAGACCTATGACGAGATTGGCATACCTATGGGAGGACATCTAGGCCAAGGTAAATCTCCAGGGAGATATTGGTTATTTTTCTTACCATATTTAGGACACAATTCAGCAGAATGTCACTATACTCTCAACACTGACAGCATTTTACAAATTGAGATATTTTTTTTTAACATTCAGGAAGGAAGGGAAACTCTTAGGATTAAAGTGGGTCATTCTAAATAGAACCAAATTAAAGGATTCAATTGGAACAAGCACACTTACATATGGTAGAAATAAACTTTCTTAAAGTCACCAGTATCTTAACTTGAATAAAACTTTTGTCAGATATGACAGTATTTCAGTGCCTACTACATATCCACCATGGTGCATTTAAATATAAGCAAATTTCCTTAAGGAGCTTAAAATATACTTTGAGAGATGTGACTAACAACTGAAATTGTGTGAAATAGATTATAAATGCCATAAAAGTTTGTAGAAGGGGAGAATTGTAAAGGCTGGAAGAACAAAAGCTTCATCAAAGAAATGAGGCTCATGTCTTTGAAGGTAGGATTTACTTGGGTACAAAGGGAGATGAGGTTAGTTAAATTTAAAAAAATAAAGACAGATTGCTAAGTAACCACCATGTATATAAACTGCTGCTCTGCTAGTACTTGGTAAGATAACACTCTGGAGGGATAAAAGTACCCTGAGAACAGGGATATGACACATGACATTGTATAAAATAATATAAAAGCAAAGGCCTGAGAAATGAAGAAGCAAAATACAAGGTCAGCCTAAAATTGCTGCTTTCTAAAAGCAGATTTCTTAGAGGAGCTACAACTTGAGTTGCACATTACAGGATGGGTAGAAATTCTTTTGGGGGCGGGGGAAAGGCAGCAAGGGTACACTATTGGCATTTAGGACCATCATAGGCTAAGGCAGGGGACTGGGGGGGTGGTGCGGTATGGGAAGAAGGGAAGCCACACTTCACAAAGCAGACAACAGAAAAGATGAAATCACAGAGGTAGGAATTGGCACAGTGTGTTCAAGAGCCCTGGAGAAACCCAAGTTGACTGGAGTGGAGGGAACATGTGGAGAAAAAGGAAATATAGTTAGGATGGTTACAGTGAGCCCAGATTGGTAAATGCTATTAGGTAGTGCCAAAAAAAAAAACACCGGAGATAGCCCTAGAATCAAATTACATAGAAGCTGTGTGTCTTGAGGTGAAGTTTAGCTTCCCTGCATCAGTTTTCTTACAGAGTGATTACAGATCAAATGTGACTATATATTAAAGGAATTTTGTTACCTATAAAACAGTGTGTAAGTTTTAATTTTTATTGCAGAAGGTATCTGGTGAATCAGTTGATTACGTAGAATAAGAAGTGAATTATTGAAAGTTTTCTGAGCAGGCAATGACATTTTAAGAAGGTAATGATATTTCAGATGGATAGGGTATGGAGGGGGATAAGCATAATGTTGAGTGTGGGAGTGATGCATCTGTGGCATGATGGGTAAGATTGGGGGAACGAGGGCAAACTGCCCCAGGAACCATGGCAGGTGTGTGTGAAGAATCACAAAATCTAAGAATCAGAAGAGGGACTTCAGATGGTCTAATCCAATTTATAACTAGCAACACCTGCTACATTCCTGACAAACTTCCACATGAAGAATGCACCATCTTTGAAAGCAGCCTATTTTGCTTTTACATAGTTCTAATTTCTAGGAAGTTTAGCACCTTCCTTTTCTACCTACCTCCTCTAGCCTAAACAGAACAAGTCCTTAGACACCTGAACATGACCGTCTTTGATGCTTGGAACAGGTATCCTGATTTCTCCAGGAGAAAAGTCCCTTCAATCAATAAGGCATGTTGCCAGTCCTCATCATTTTGAACATCACTTAAATAAGCTCCTGTTTGTCGAAGTCCCTAAATTGGTTCCTACCCAGAACTGATGACACACTGTTAGATGTGGTTTCACTACCCCAACAGGATCATCACCTCCATTGCTCTAAACATGAGGCTTCTCAGGTCTGTTGACTCCTAAATACAACAGCTTCTTGCCATTTTGGCCTTATAACCCCTCTCGGCCTACTTCCAACTCGACACTACTGGCTCTCCTATCTGACTTCTCTCATAATAGTGCCTCATCTCGCCACACTACTGTAAATATTTACAAAAATGTTTTATTATCTGGTAATTTGCCTTTATGCCTTTCCATAACAGCTTCTTTCACTTCTATAGTTTCCCTCCTTGAACCTAAGTTGGATGACTTAAATCTACATCTCCACCCTAGACCTCTTCCCTGACCATTATAATAGCACATTTCCATTCACCTGCTAAACATTTTCACATCTCAAAGATCAAAATATCCTAAGGATGGATTTGAGATGTTCCAGATCTAGTTAAGTGAAGGGGATGAAAGCCAGATTTTTTTTTTTTTTACATACAGTGAGTTATAATGGTTCAGTTTTTTTTTCTGATAACTAAACAACAGCATAAATATCCAATCATCAAATATTGGTGACTTGATCAGAAATTTATAGAGATCCGAAATTACAGCCCACAGTATAGATCGGTGGTTCCCAAACTTTTTTGGCCTACCACCCCCTTTCCAGAAAAAAATATTACTTAGCCCCCTGGAAATTATTTTTTTAAATTGTAATAGCAATTAACAGGAAAGATAAATGCACCTGTGGCCATCAATGCCCCCTTGGATCGCTGCAGCACCCACCAGGGGGGCAGTGGCGCCTACTTTGGAAATCACTGGTATTCTGAAATTTGGCTTGATTTGAACTTTCCGAAATCTCATGAACCTGCTGCATTAAAGCTAAGTTTATGCTGGAGCCATAGCATTATTAATGCTACCTATCATGTAACAGAGTGGCGTACTTCCCTAAACCCAGACAACTCAATCACAGAGGCTCCTTAAACTTTGATACAGTCCTAAGGGCTCTGACTCTAAATTACTGCATGACCCTCAGGTTCGTTTTTCTTATGTGTGAAATGAAGGTGTTGGTGTGCAAACCATTTCATTCCAGTGTTCATAATCTGGAGTGTAGTAAATAGGGCTGAACTTGGGAACAAGAAGGCCAGAATTCAAAACCTACTTTTAATACCTGTTACTTATTGAACCTGAATAAGTCATCTGACCTATGTGTCTCCCAAAACTCCCTTGGACTTCTTCAGTAAGGCTCTGATTTGCCAAGGTGGAAAAAATTTTACACATGGAATTACTAATTTTTCCTGTCACAAAATCACTGCTCCCTTGATTTTGTGAGTTGTTTCTCCTCTTTTCAGTTTTTTAATATTAAAAGTAAAGCTTACGCCAAAATTATTATTGTACCAAGACGCAATACTTGTACAGAAATTGGAGTCCTAGATTCTATTAACTATTACAATGTTAGGTGCCAGGAAGAATATGCAGAAAAATGGTATTATTAGGCCATTAATGCAAAATCCAGCTGATATTCAAACTAGAATACCTGAATCCTGAGTTTAAGCTGATTTTGGATAAAAATTACTTCCAGCTTTAAAGACATATATCCTCGGCTCGGACCTCATTTTCTATTATCCATTTTAGCTTCTTTAATTGTTGTCAACAAGGTGATAGTCTTAAGTGTTGACTTCAGAAGATGGCTGTGATTTAATTTTTGTGTGATCATAGTTTGCCGGCCATACCAGGCACGTACTTAATACTAAGGAAGGTGTCAAGATATTTAACTGAGCTGTGGACAAGGAAACTACATGTTGGAGCCGTAAGATCTCAGAGTTGGAAGAAATCTCCACAATGTCTATAAGTGATTATCCAGGTTTGCTTGAAGACCTTCAGTTATGGAGAAATCATGATCTCTGGTGGTATAGTCTTCCACTTTTAGGGCAACCATAAGTATATGAAACCTGTCTTTTCTAAAATTTGATTCCACAAACATTTATTAGATGCCTGTTCTGTACAATTAATTATTGGATAGTGGTTAAAAAAAGCGCTTAAATAATGGATGGGAGATAATTTTATAAGATATACCTCAAATAGCAGAATCAGAATTTAGAGGGGCCTAATCAATCCAAAACAAGTGACTGATTAAAAGCCATCAGTACTCTAGAACTTACAGACAAATGAATGTCATCTCAAAGTAGTTTTTCACAGGAAGCTACACTTATTCCATTATTCCTAAAATTCTTGGGTTATAACTTATTGTATCTAAATTTTAAAGGATTATTCCTAAAAGTCTTGCAATAATAATTAGAAAAATCATTCCATCTAATGTGGAGTAAATTTCAGAGCTTTGGACACATTCTTTTGAATAGCTTTGGCAAATTTTAACTTAAACATTCCATTTTATTTTCAGTTCTGAATTCTCTCCCTCTATTTCCCCACTCTCTCATCTTTTGAGGAAGCAAGAAGAAGGAAAAAAACAAACCTTTGTTAAATGGCTTATATAACTTTGACTTACTTATTCCTGCCCTCAAAAAAAAAAATTCTTAAAGGACAAATCCTGAAGAATGATCTCATTTACTTCCAGCCTGCACTGAGAGAAGCACCAGCACATCCTGCTAGTACAAAGAGCTTTGGTTTGGATTCAGGGGAGATCTGGATTCCAATCAAACCCCATACTGACTAGGTGATGACAGGCAAGTTGTTAACACCCCTGGGCCTCATCTTTTCATCTGTAAAAATTAGAATAATCATACCTATAGTACCTACTTGTCAGGGTTGTCTGTTAGGATCAAATGAGGTAAATTTGATTTTTGTCACCCATGCCTGGAACTTCCTCCTCACTTTCATCTCGTGGAAACCCCTAGGATCACTTGATCCCACACATTCACCCCAATCAGTTGGGCACAATTTTGATTGCACAGCACCTCCTCCCCCAGAAACTGTATTTACTTTGTATATATTTTGTATTAATCATGAACAGTATATGCTATTTGCCTCCAGGAGAATGTAAGCCCTTTGAAGAAAGGGACTGTGGGTCCCTTTTGTCTTTGTTATCCTGGAGCCTTGTATGGTACCTGGTATATAGTAAGAGCTTAATAAATGCTTATTGAATTGAATAAAGTAGGTGACTGAGCTTGGTAATGTTGTTTGAGAGCTAATGCAAGTCCAAGAGATATTAAAGTATTTTTGTTTTTGTTTTAAATGGCAGCATTTCTAGGACAAGTACATACTTAGCCTCCCCAGGTGCTGACTGAAGGTTTATTTGTAAAATGTAGACTTGTTGATGAGAGATCATCTAGTGCAAGGGTTCTGAACCTAGAGTCCACAGATAGATTTGGGAGGGGAAAAGGGGGTCTTTGAACTTGAATGTAAAATAGTTACATCTTCCCCACTAATCTCTGGTTTCCCTCATAGTGTTATGCATTATATTTATACCTTTAAACACCTTATTTGGAGAGGGGGACCCATAGGCTTCACAAGGGTCTGTGACACAGAAAAGGTTAAGAACCCCTATTCCTGTCCCTGATTTTATGAACTAGGAGCTTGTCTTGATAACCTACCTGCTTGCTCTTAGTAGCACCTGCTTCCCTTTCTAAGTGTCTACCAATGACCTCATTAAGATCTTTAGTAGAGATTAGTGTCAAGTTTACTTGAAGTTAAAAAAAAAAAGTGGTTTATCTATAGTTTCCAAGATCTACTTTTCCCTTGGAAAATCAGACAGTTGTCTTGTTTCCAGTTTTTAGAAATCTTTAAGATTTCTTAAAGATGACTGACAGTCTCTTCGATCCTATCTGCTAGGTCTCCCAGTGCCCAGGGTTTTAACTTATCTCAGCCAAAGGACTTTATTAAGTCAACAAGCATTTGTTGACCCACTCATTTAAAGCAGCTGAGTGCATTTCACTCTTTTTTTTTTTCCCTTGCTCATATTTGACTTTAAGTTCCTTCAAGCCAAGTTTGTTGTTATTGTTGCTTTTCCCCCTTTTCATTGTAAAGATTTTTCACTAACAAACAGAAGTAGCTACGCCATCTATGTCGAGTTAAAAATCACAGGATTGGGTTTCTCCCCCTCCCCTTTTGTTGGTTCTTCTTGCTTCAAATAGTTACTAAAAGCACTCTTGTTACCCTTATCTTTTTGTTAACCTTAGTTCAATCTGGCAGTTAGCCTGCCTGACCCCATTCTTAGTTCCCTGCCTTTCTTGTATTTATAAAGGGCTGCGTCTAGCTTTTGTACGTGTGTCCTTTGCACATTTGAACTGCAAGATCTCTGTGCAAGTCCTGCTGCCTTAACAAAGAAAATGATTTCAGTGTTTAGGATGCCCCTGAGCCACATTTCCTCTTGGTAGGTGGCAATGGCTTTATTAGGTTGAAGCCCCATTTTTCTTCTCTGAACTTAAAAAAAAAAAAATCTAATTTCTTGCAAGTCTGGAACACATACCTACCTATAAGCCCAGTATCCCCATCATTCAACTCTTACAAACTAAAATGACATCGCCATTTTTCTAGGTCCCTTTTTATTTCTCCATTGTCAACTAGTTTTTTTTCCCCTACTAGTCAGAATAGCAGTTCCTCTCCTTGCATTTTCTGCCTTCTTAAACTACCACAAAATCAACAATTTCAGCTGTTCAAAATCAGCTTTTCGTAGTAGAAAGATTTCCAGCAGACATCCTACCCATAATTACTTCAGCTTGACAGTTTCTGAATCTGTTCTCATCCAGAAAGCACCAAATGTATTGCTCCCACAATAAGACAATTCTTTGTCCTTTGGTTCTTGTGCTTGTTGGTCATCTCTGCTACTAGGGAGAGCGCTTTAATGCTGAATGCTGAATAGGGGCAGAGTAGAAGAGAAAATGTTGATAGTATCCATATCTACTTATTCCTAAGACCTACAGGAACGGCAAATCTCACATGTCTGAGATAACCAGGACAAGAGGCACAGGAGGTAGAAAGAGGGAAAAAAAAGGGACCGGGATAGATCCTACGATATTTGGCAGCTAGATACTCCACAGCTAGCCTGCGCTGGTGATTTACTGAGCTGCCCCTGGAATACACACATTTCCCACTTCTAGTCAGTACAGACCACTATTCCAGAATGCCTAAAACTCAAGATGTCCCACAAACCACTGCCCTATTTTATATTTATTAAGTAAGGTTGTTCAAAAAGAGTCCAAGGCAGCCCTACATTAATATAGACAGTTTCCACACTGCTTTTGTATAATTTTTATTTGATCTAAAAGCAGTTCCCAAGGTGATCCTCTGATGGGTGGAAATGATTGGAATAACTTTTATAATTAATTACCCCTTACAGCGTGCCAAGATGATGGCTACTGTACTTGACATGAATCACTCATCTCAGTGATAAGAGCAAGTGAGAGCCTGAATGCAAACCTTTTAGCTCCTACGACAACAACAGAAAACAGATCGTCTCTTTTGAACAACCCTGTGAAGAAGTGTTAACTCCATTCTATCGATGCGGAAACTGAGGCTGAAGGTAGTCAAGTGATCACTAGTGTATGTGCCAGAATTTGAACCCAGGTCTTCACTTCTTATGCAGTATACTATCTACTCCACTGCCTTACTATATGTACTATCAGCATAGTTGCATCTATTTTGGGTTATGCTAACCTTTCTTCTGAATCACATCAAGCCTTTAACTTTAGAGGATGATAGGTTTTTGAGCTGGAAGGGACCTCAAAGACTCTCCAGTTTGAATCTTTCATTTTTACAGATGAGGAAACTGAGGCCCAGTGAGGTTACACAAGTGGCTAAGTGTTAGAGACAGAATTTGAACCCAAGTCATTAACTTCAGAGGTATTGTGGTAGAGTTGAAGAAATCTTTGGGTTGTGATTTGAGTTGAAAACCTAGCCTCGTGTGACCTTTATAGGTCTCCGTTTCATTGCCTATAAAATGAGGGGAATTATCTAAATCTCCTGAGGTTCCTTCCAGTTCAAAATCTATGCTCCTATGAAGCTTTACTCTGACTCTTCCTTTGATTCACACTGTCTTCAAACAGTATTTCAACATCCACATTGACATAACCACTCAAATCCATTTTCTTGATTCCATGACGGTAACTCTAGGAATGACTTCTGCCTGAGGTTGTAATTCCTTCTTGTCCCAATTCCTAAATTCACATTTTCAGGTGTTATAACCTCCTGATAACCCTGGCCTAATTCTGAACATCTGGATTTTTTTCAATAAGGACTCTTTTAAAACAAGTATAACAACACAGACTTGCCCATCTTGTAAAGACTGTAAAGGCACCATGTCAGCAACCGTAAAGATAGGACGAATACACGACAATCACCTGCCTTACCCATTAAAAAAACAAACAAGACTCACTTTCTGTATTAGAATCAAGACATGTATCAATTCCAAGACAGAAGAGTGGTAAGGGCTAGGCAGTTGGGGTTAAGTGACTTGTGCAAGGACACACAGCTAGGAAGTGTCTGAGCCCAGGACCTCCCACCTCCAAGACTGGATTTCTATCCACTGAGCTGCCGAATTGCCCCTACTTTATTCATTTTGCTATTAGAAAATTAATATTTCTGGTGTAGAAAACTGGACCATAAATAAAAGAGCCAGCTTGCTTAAGATGGCTGTCTTTAGAAATAAAGACAAGATTTCAGGAGCAACTCCACTTTGAAAAATTTTTATTAAATTACTTGAACATTTACAACTCGTGGTTCAATAACTGCAGTTGGTTGGTTATTTTTATTTGGTGGGATCTTTTTGGGCAATACATTAATTCTGACCAACTTTTATCTCCAATGCGGAGAGTTCTTTCTAGTCAAACCACAAATTTCAGTGTCAGCGCTAAGGTGGCTGCCCATCTTTTTAAAAGCCTAATAAACCTCATAGACTTTTCAATAAACAAACAGAGGAAGGATATCTCCTGATTTTCTCAGGTACCACATTCAAACAGCTCCTAAAAAACCTGATTCTTAAAAAATTCCAGTGTCATTTATAAAACAGAATTAGGTCAAATGAAATTAAACGAGAGGACTAGATCATCCCAATAAGCTGGCAGATGGGTAAAGATGCATAAAAAGTGGCTAAGTAATTTGGATCAACTCACATCTCTGCATGAAACATACCCAGAAAGAGGGAGGACACAGATATGTGTGGTTCCTGGCTGGGACCAGTTAGAAAGGACATAGGAGAGCGACAATGCCACCTAAGATATAGAGGAAGAAAGGAACAGACTCCACCGTGTGATGTGGCTCTTCCATTGTAAAACAAAGATAACCTTGGGCAAGTGTTCTGTTCTAAACCTATTGTACCAGCCCTGTTCTATCAGACAAACTCAACGCAAAAATGTTTGTCTGTTTTATTCTTTTTTCTTTTTTTAAACCCTTAACTTCTGTGTATTGGCTCCTTGGTGGAAGAGTGGTAAGGGTGGGCAATGGGGGTCAAGTGACTTGCCCAGGGTCACACAGCTGGGAAGTGAGGCCGGATTTGAACCTAGGTCTGGCTCTCAATCCACTGAACTACTCGGCTGCCCCTGTTTGTCTGTTTTAAAAGGGATGCTATGAAACCTTCATGGGCTCCAGAGAGCATCCAGTATGGTTGTCACATGCTAAGCTTCTAAATGTTTGCTTATGTCATTTACAATGCAAAATTAAAAAAAAATAACGTGACTATGCACAGTCCTTTCCTATTAATGTCTTTTTAAAATGCCATAAATTAAAAAAAAAAAAAAAAGGAGTGCTGTCATGATGATATATATATGTACACCCAACCCCAGTTAGGGAGGATCCAAGCAAGTCCACATTGGCACCAAATCCTTGGGAAGGAAAAAAATTCCAAATAAATGACAGAGTTCCCTTACTTCATCAAAAGCTAATGCTGAGGGGAGAGAAAATACCACCAGCCCAAATTGGGGTGCATACACCTTTTTTTTTTTTTTTGATAGAGACTTTAATCAAAAAGATTGTGAAATTGTGGTTTGTTTTTTTTCCTCCTCCCCAAAGACCATGCCATAAAGGTAAGCTGAGAAACAGTGAATCCTTCCTCAGGCAACTTCTTATTTCCATTTCCCTAGTTAAGACTTTTGTGACTAGAAACTGAGCCCCCGATAAGCTATAAAGGTGGGTCTTGGTCCTCGTTAAAGCTGAAGTCACACACTAGAGACAGGTGGTCCGAAGGGTAATTGAAGGAAGGCAGCCGGTTGGGACCGATCTGCTCCTCGGTGAGCAAGCCAAGAGCCGAGCGCACGTTTAAAGCCTGTTCAGAATACCAGATGTAGTCCAGCGTGTGCCGGCACTCCCCGGAAGACCGGATCTTCCACGTGGTGTACGGGGGCTCCGACTGCCCGTCGGCACTCAGCACTTTGTAGGCGCTGTTGAGGTTGAGGCTAGACGAGGCGAAGTGTCTGTAGACCTCTTCCGTGGGCTCTGCGTTAAAGTCCCCGCACACGATAAGCGGGATCTTGGCCCCCTGCGTGATGTTCTGCAGGTTCTGGAGGAGGTCACTGCCTTGCGCAGACCGGAACCGCTCCCAGCCGGTGCGTGCCTTCAGGTGGGTGACGGCGATGCAGAACAGCCGCCCCGTCTTCTTGCACTCCAGCGTCTGCGCGATGGCCACCTGGTTAGTTTTAAGGGTCATGGCGGTCAGCCTGATGTTGGTGCTGTTGACCAGCTTGAACCTGTTCTGAAGGAAAAACAAGGCGCAGCCGTCGGGTCCGTTGTTGTGTTCCACGTCCAGACAGGGCGACCACGGCTTTGGAAAGAAGGTGCCCTGGTAGCCCAGTCTACTGAGGAGCGGCTGGAAAGTGTCAAAGTAGTGGTCCACCTCCTGCAGGCACAGGATGTCTGGCTGGTAGGCCAGGATCTCTTCCAGGATGAGACATTTTCTTTCTTCCCATTTGAGTGCCTCCACAGGGCACTGTACAAAGTTATCTTTGCCTTCCCCAAGAGCTGAAACAGAAAAGTCAATCAGCTATCAGCCAAGGGAACAGAGGCTTCTAGGGACTCTAGAGGCTCCTTCTCTAAAGGATGCCCCAAAGACCAGTGGCTTAGCCCGACCATCCTCGGATAGCCCGTGCCGTAGCTTAGACGCCCGTCTGGCTATTTGGACATGAGTGTAAGCCCAGGGCGGTGGGGAGTGTGAGCGGGCTGCAAGGCCTTTCACACGAGTTACTAGGGAGGAAATGTAATAAAAGATGAACATGTACGAGTGACAAAAAATAGCGGTGGTCCCGTGGATGGCAAGAGCATGGACCAACCCATGGACTGGTTCTACCGCTAGTCTTGGGTTGTCAAGAGAAGGGGAGAAAGCCAGCAGCATGGCGGACCTTGTGGATAAGTCCTGATGAGAGAGCAGGAGGAGGTCACAATTTGCATCACCCGAGAGTGCACAGATTGAGGGGGTTCCCCATCGCCTGCTGTAAATGCTTTGTGGGGGGGCTCTCCCTACAAGCATCACATAACTTCTTCCCAATGAGACTCAGGCACAGTACTTCTTCCACATGGTATTGTGTAAAAACACGGAGACTGTACTTTCATAACCAAATTGTGTTTTCCCCTCAACCCTCAAAGGCTATACTACTACAAAAAGCATTTGCCTCACAAAATTCTACATTTTTTTTTGCCAGATGAATCTGCCTATTTAGTAATAAATGGATGAAATGATCAAGATTTTTCCTTTCCTGGTTCTTTTTTTTTGATGGATGAATTTATTTATTTATTTTTTAGGGATTTTTTATTTTTAGAAAAATTTTCCACAGTTACATAATTCATGTTTTTTTCCTGGTTCTTTTATTATCAAGGCATACTATATTTCTTATTCTATCCACTTATTTTCATGGCCACATTCTAAGTTTATATGTGTATACATTTATCTGTGGCATAGAAACGTTCTGATGCTTTGGTGCATGACTGATCTAAGTATGGGTGTGGGTTTCTTTCAATGACGTAGATCTCCAACCGCCCAGACCTGCTCATTCTGTGTAGCCCTCACCCACATTTTCCCATAAATGCACCACAAAATGTCCATCCTCAATGTCCAGGGGGCTTCCTCTGGACTGCATGGATACCAGTGAAGCGTGCACCCAGGCTATCCAGCAGTCATCTCTTGCTCGCACTGCGTGGCTGGTTTCTGCTTTTTCTTAATCGCATGTTTCTTAGACATCTTTCCTATCCCTTCTCTCTGTATTTATATCTATATCTGTATAGATACACGTACCTAAAAAGACGGGAACGTACTATGTGTGTGTGTGTATTTATTCACACATACGTATGTGTGTGGATGATGTGTTTGTGTATACATACACACAGATATATTTATACGTAAATATATTAATATATCACACACAAACATATTGTTACTCCGGAAAAGGGCTCCCTCTTTTACATAGTAACACAATGTCCTAAATGCAGACAAACGAGCGCTCTCATACCTTTGGCTAATATTTTATGGAAAGGCCAAAAGGTTTCCTAAGTAATAACAGACCCTTCTTAATACAAACCTTTCCAAGAATTGGGTCGTCCAATTGCTTTATTCTAATCACTTATTTTCACGGAAACACTGTAAATCTATACACATGCAAACTTATCTGGAGCACTCTACGACTTCTGCGATCTTGGCGTTGTAAATCAGTTGGTAGAGAGAGATGAGAAGCGGGGTACAGGAACCCCAAGATTCCCACCCCACTCTGGGGGACGGACGCCTGCCTTCAACGGCCCAAGGGCAGTGCTTGCTAAAGCAGCTCTGGTGAGCGGGGGAAGGAAAGAAGAAGAAGGCAGGGGCCAGGTCCTAGGATATACTAGTCTTTTATTCTTTAAACTTTCTACATTTCTAGTTCATATTTCCAAAATTCAAAACCAGAATCTTCATTTAATTCAGCGGCAAGCCTAGAGCTTATCCCTAGTTACTTCAAATGATCGATGAATGAGGCGAGGGAAAATATATGCTAGATTTTATATATATATATATATATTTAGAAGTCACCTCTGGCGTGGGGAGTGCGTGTGTGTGTTGGATGGTATCCAATGCTACATTTCCTTAAGCATCTACGACTCCCTGGCGTAGCTCACTTAACAGTCCTGGGGGCAGTCGTTACCGAACATACCTTGAGCAAGGATGTTCCACTGCATGACCCTAATGGGTGGGTGGCTACTTGTCGAGTCCGTCCTCAAGTCCACAAAATCCCTCTGGAAGCGGGGAGGCCGTGTGTGCAGGACTGCCCTGCATTCCTCGAGCAGCTCTTTCGGATCTATGGGATCCAGCTGTTCTGAGTCAGGAGGCACCAGACACTCAGGGTGCTGGGGGGCTGCAGAGCCATTCAGGGTCTTGGCGATAGCACCATAGAGCCTGCTCGTTCCGTTTCCCATGGGACACGCTACAGGAAAGGAAAGCACAGTTACACACAGGGCTCCTCAGCCTGTCCTTCCTTCTTCTGCAAACCCCATCCCACGTAGTGGTCAGACACACAAGCTGATGTGCTGCCAAAGCTGCGGTCTTTGCTGATAAAAATCTATTTTTCTAGGGGCAGATGGAAAGATATTTTCTAGGTTGCGAAAGGAGAAGGTAGTCTGATGTCATAAAGGCTAATTTATATCTTTTTAAAAATTTAAACCCTTACCTTCTGTCTCAGAATCAATGCTGTGTATTGGTTCCAAGGTAGAAGAGTGGTAAGAGCTAGGCAATGGGGGTCAAGTGACTTGCCCAAGGTCACACAGCTAGGAAAGGTCTAAGGTCACATTTGAACCCAGGGACTCCCATCTTTAAATCTCAATCCACTGAGCCACCCAGCTGCTACTGCTAATTTATATCAAGTGAACTTCTGGACAAAGAAACTCTTCTTATAAACCAAGGGACTTATGAAATTAATTGGCCCCCATCACAGCAGGAATCTCTCTGTGTGTATAATCAATCAATAAACATTTATTAGGAATCAGGCACTATGCTAAGCACTGGGGCTACAGAAAGGGGAAAAGATGGGTCCTGCCGTCAGGGAGCTTACAATCTGTTGGAGGAGACAATATACAAACAAATATACCGAAAGCAAGCTATATACAGGATAATAGGGCATAATTAACAGGGAAGGTACTGGAATTAGGGAAAGCTTCCTGCAGAGTATGGGATTTTAGAGAAGATGTAAAGGAAGCTAGGAAAGTCAGCAGGTAGAGCTGAGGGAGAACATTCCAGGCATGGGGGACAGCCAGGGAAAATGTCTGGACACACACACAGAGCAAGTAAGTGTGCTTAGAATAAGAAATAAGATGATAAGGCAATTCGTACAGTGGATAGGTAGAGAGATGAACTTGGGCTCAGGAAGTCCTGGACTGGCCCAGATTCCATCTTAGACAATAACAATTAAGAGTCAGTCCTCAGTCTCTCTAAGCTGAAGTTTCTCCTCTATAAAATAGGCACACACACAGCAGGCACGTCGTGTACATCAAGAGATAAAAATATATGTAAAGCACTTTGCAAGTTTTAAAGGTCTATACAGATGGGCTCTAATTAGCAGCCATTTAACTGCTACCAATAAAAAAGGGAGAAGTATCTGTATTTAAATTTCTTAGCATCTTTTAATCTAGGATGACTTCATAATTCACTCTGGCTCCTTCTCACCTAAGCAAGAATAAACTCACACACAGGTAAAAACTTTAATAAGAAATAGTCATATTGGGGGCAGTGGGGTGGTGGCTCAGTAGATAGAGAGCCAGGCCCAAAGATGGGAGGTCCTAGGTTCAAATCTGGCCTCAGACACTTCCCAGTTGTGTGACCCTGGGCAAGTCACTTAATCCCCATTGCCTAGCCCTTACCACTCTCTTCTGCCTTGGAACCAAAACACAGTATTAACTCTAAGACGGAAGGCAAGGGTTAAAAAAATAGAAATAGTCATATTAAAAAAATAAACCCACACCAGAACTACAAAAGGGTCTAGATTATTCCCCCCAACCCCCTGTTCCAAAAAAAACCCCTTCCTTCCTGTCTTAGAATCGATACTAAATATTACTCCTACTACTGAGAGCGGACATGTAGAGTGCACTTTAGCTTCTACAAATTACAAACATCCTCTCATTTGATCTTCACAACATTATGAAATTGGTGCAATGACTTATCCCTGCTTTATAGATGAGCAAACTGAAGTTCGGTGAGAGGTTAGTGACCTGTCTGGAGGAACAACACATGGTCTGAGCCAGCATCTGAATGGGTATATTTGCTGCCCATTGAAATTTTGAAAATATGTAATCGTTTTGACTTTTCTCCTCTGGGCTTGATTTCTACTGGTATTTTTTAGAGAGGGCATAGGTTTGGGAATGGAGTAACGGCATTCCACTGAGCCATTTATATACCCAACCATGACACAACTGTGCCACGACTTCCTTTCGTTTCCAGTACGTTTCAAAGGCTAATAATTTATATAACACTTCCATTCAGCCTTACACTATATGTTATCTCATTTGAGCAGCAGACTATCTCCAGATACAGAGACTCCAGGTATTAAGATGAGAAAACTCAGGAATGACATGCTCTTCCAAGTCTAGCACTCATGCAACAATGCCCAGTCTGCCTCTCTTCCCATGAGAAAAGAGAATTTATTAGGTCTTGTCATCTTAGCATATCCAAAGCTTGCTTGCTGATGAACTGATATCTATTCTCCTACCAGAGGGTTCCTGGAAAGGCAGGAGCCAAATTCACAATCCAATCTCTTAAAATGCTCCTACTATTGAGGTTTCCTTTCCAGGCTTAACTCTATAAAATTCTACGATTATATTGCTGAAGGTTCATTTACTGCCCCTGGGGCCCAGAAACTTGAGCCAGGTCCAAGGCCCTTTTCAGAGACAAAACCTATTTCCTCCAGGGATGGATTACAGGAGTGGTTCTCAACCTTTGTGGTCTCAGGACCCCTTTATACCCTTAAAAACTAACGAGGACCTATTCCTTAATGTGGGTTATAGCTATTAATATTTGCTATAAAGATATACAGAAAATGAAATGTATATACTTTAAAATATTTATTCATTAAAATAATAAGTATCTTTTATGTTAAATAAAACTTATGAAAAATAACTTTCCCAAAATAAAAAAAATTTAGTGAGGAATGGGTGCTGTTTTACCTATTTTTTTTTTTTATAAAACTCTCATATCTGGTTTAAAAAAAGGCAACTAGCTTCTCCTATCTGCTTCTGCATACAATCTGTTGTGATTTGTTGTTGTGGTTAAACTATAGGAAGAAAATCAGGCCTGACAGATGTGTCATTGGAAAAGGGAAGAGTATTTGAATAGGCAAATAACATCTTGGTGTTATGAAAATAGTTTTGACCTCACAGACTCCTCCTTCTCTCCACACAAAAAAAGGTCTTGAGGACCCCAAGGGACCCTATTTAGCGCTACTTTAAGAACCACTGGATTAGAGATTTCCAAGATCCAGTTTGGGATGAACTTATATTTGTCAAACGGTTCATAATGAGGTAGAGAAGTGACTCCAAGTTCCTGAAGATGGTGATATCAGAGCACTAGTTCTGGCGGGTTCAATCAAGCTTGAAAGACTTTGAGAAAGGGCCTACTTATAAAGTATATATCTATGTTCTAAGTGAGATCCCAGGTAAGTTTGGAAGAGAAGAGGGGGGGGACTCCTCACCAGGTTGGCCAAAGGGGATGGTTTCTTTCTGACCCAGCAATTCTGGAAGACAATCTATAAATTATAGGTACAAAAAGGTGGTGATCTGCATCATGGAAGGAATATTCACATGGATCCCTGAAGAATCCAAGCTGGGATTCATAGTCAATAGCTAAAAAAAATACTGTTTATTAGATGGGATGGCTCTCTGGGAGGAGAAAGAGAAGGGATACTATGAAAAACATTGATAATGTAAAAAACAAAAGACAATAATAAGACCATTTTTTAAAAGAGAGTCAATTGGGGCAGTTACATGGCACAGTGGATAGAGAGCCACACCTGGAGTTGGGAAGACCTCGGTTCAAATCTGGTCTCAGCTACTTTCTAGCTATATGACCTTAGGCAAGTCACTTAACCCCATTTACCTAGCCTTTCCCCTTCTGTCTTAGTAAGACAAAGTAAGGTTTAAAAAAAAAAAAAAAAAAAAAAAAAGAGCCGAAATAACTCTTCAACAAGTCTTACTAAAATTACTTGAATATGTGTATGTATACACACGCACACACATATCTCTTTGTAAACTTTATAATGAAACAAGTTAAAATGCCAAATCGCTTCCTTTTTCTTAACCTTTTTTGGGCCATGGACCCTTTGCCAGGCTAGCAAATTCTGAGATCTTTTCTCAGAATACATTTTTAAATATATAAAATAAAATATAGGACCACACACACAAACTCCCCAATTATACTGAGCTATCTCTACCTCCCTACCTCTATCCAGCCATCTAAATCCACTGACTCCAGGAGAATGATTTCAATCAACAGCAGGCAAACAACAGTCATATTCCCACCTAAATGTTCTTGTTGGGAGGGGTATAATACTCCCAAATTCCTCATTCTCTTTCCTTCAATAATAGGGACCTCCAAGTTGAGCTAAAGAGTATAGCAGAAGCTCTTTCCTGAATTTAAGGTCATGGTTCTATGGCATCAGGTTATAGGATGGGTTAGGGATCCCCACCCCCACCTCTTTACCTCCAGTGAAAGAAGACAAAGGTTTTATTCATAAAATGCCATGCTCATTTGGCAGACCTTACCGATGGAATCTGAAACTAGCAGTGGATCCAATTTCCTCTGGGAGGTTACCAAAGCAAAGTCAAACACCTACCATGAAGGCTCCCAAGGTGACAAGCCTATATGCTGCCTTGGTCACCCCTTTGTTTTCAGTGGGGAATGGGGAGTAACTCACAAAGAAAAATGAGGCTGCAGGGGGAGAAGTAAAGCGCCAAATTGCACTTAAAGAGTAAAAATGTCAACTGCTTGTTTTGTGTCCAAAATGTCCTTCTTACTTGCTTATTTGGCAAGTCTGGATATATATTAGAGGCAGAGAGACAGGGGATAAAGGGCCTGGAGCTGGGATTTTCCTGAGAGTTCACAGTGGAGTCAGGAAGATCTGGAATCAACAATGGCTAGCCCTGCAACTCTGAGCCTCAGATTTCTAGCCATAGAAGATATTAGATGAGAGATGAGAGGTGTTTCCTATCTAAAAGGTTTGGAGTTATGGATGGGTTGTGGTTTGATGTCAATGCTTGATGGACTAACATGTATATATGATATGTATATGTGTATATATAAATATGTCTGTATAACTCCAGGCAAAGTATTTTTTATTGTTTTGGACTGACATTAAGACTTTGAAAGCCTTTTATCTCATTCCAGTGGTTCCCAAACTTTTTTGGCCTACCTCCCCCTTTCCAGAAAAAAAATATTACTTAGCCCCCTGGAAATTAATTTTTTTTAAATTTTAATAGCAATTAATAGGAAAGATAAATGCACCTGTGGCCATCACCGCTTCCCTGGATCACTGTAGTGCCCACTTTGGGAATCACTGTCTCAATCCTTCTGGTCTGGGTGAGAGTTTTTTTTTTTTAATATACACATAGATAATTGTTTTGAGAAATCAGTTCAAAATCAAAAGAACATGAACTCAAAAATTCCTCAAAACATTTTAACCATTCCTCTGGTCTCTCCTAATTTTGTTCTACTACAAGCTGTCCTAAGCCAAGTTCACATTTGGGTAGACAAGATAAAGTTTTCCCTTTTTCTTTCCCAAATTCCTTACCTTCCGTCTTATGGGTTCCAAGTATCAGTTCTAAGGCTGACCAGCAGTTAAGGACGAGGCAACGGGGAGTCACACAGCTAAGTAAGAATTTGAGGGGGCAGCTGGGTAGCTCAGTGGAGTGAGAGTCAGGCCTAGAGACAGGAGGGTCCTAGGTTCAAACCCGGCCTCAGCCACTTCCCAGCGATGTGACCCTGGGCAAGTCACTTGACCCCCATTGCCCACCCTTACTACTCTTCCACTTATGAGACAATACACCGAAGTACAAGGGTTAAAAAAAAAAAAAAGAATTTGAGGCCATATTTAAACCCAGGACTTCCCATTTCCAGGCCTGGCTCTGTTTCCCCCGAGCTGCACAGGTACCCTGACATGATAGTATTAGAATGAGGAGGAGAATGGGTCCGTGTAGTCAACTAGAGTAGGCACGTGTGCAGGTGAATCCTCAGACTGCAGGAGATCTGGGACTCCGACTGGTGACTACATTAACTGATAACATCCTGGCGGAAAATGGTGAAAATTGCATGTGCAGCTGGCCTAAAATAGAAATGCTGACCCAGGCACATGTGCTTTACATGTGTGCCACTGCATGTTTGTCGACATAAGCAATCATGACTAGATGCTAAGTAGGTTCCTGCTTCATTCTTTTCTTGACATTCATATCTGATCTTGTTCTACAGACACGCATGTACTGATATGAGGCGGGCATCCAACGTGTTCTGCTTATAAATGAAAGCCACAGTCCCTCTTGAGCAGCATATGCTGGCCGATGGTCCGTGGATTGTGTTGTATATCTGCGGTACATGGCAAGCTAAAGTGATCATCCGGTACCCTTGGCTTTGTCCTCATCACAATGTATACACACGTACATTCTATGCTCTGCCGCATTGTACTCCTGTGGCTGCTGGCTCTGGAAGGTACCGGGAAGTTTCAGCCCAAGGGAGGAATGGAGCGCCCCCCAGAAGCTTCCACTAACAAATGGGGAGCTCCCTGGGGGAGTGGGCTGACTCTCCCTGCGGTGTGGAGTTCTGCTGAGAGAGTTCTGTCCATGCCACTGGGACAGAGTCCAGGGCCACAGTTAGTGGAGTGGCTCGGATGCTGACCCAACAAAGGACCTAGGACTAGTCAAGTGACAAGCTACAAAAGAAATCAGGACAGAAAATGTTATGCTAACCCAGAGAGGAGAGACTATTCAGAGGGTGGTTTAGATTTTAAAATTAATATTCAATAACTAAGTATGATATTTAATACGATGTATTAATATTTGACTTGAGGCAAAAGGAAACTAAAAAGGCTAGAGAAATAGGGAGAGGGGCTCACTCAAGTGGAAGAGAGCGCGAGAGAGGCGTTACCCGAAACTTATATACAATCACTTAAAAGATGCACGTAAACAGAAAGGAAAAGGGAATTTGGGGGAGAGGGAAGAATTCTGGGAGATGAAGTCTAAAGGATACAAAATTTCCACTTACAAAGTGGAGAATTGTTTCAAATAAGTTAAGAATGAAGATAGAGAAGAGGCTATTGTTTAGTAATGAAGAGATCATACGATCATAGATTGTAGGGCTGAACTCATTAAGATAGAAGGTAGAAAGCCCGGGGAATCGGTAAAAAACACCTATGAGCATCTTTATTGGGTGATGTGATTTGGACTGGGTGAACCTCAAAGGAGGAAAGGTACCTGACTGAGAGTAGAGGAATAGTCTCAAGGAGGCTCCAAGGAACAATTTCTTTCACTTTCCCCTTCCTGGACCAGAGAATCAAGGGGGTAAGAGTGAAGGAGAAAAGGATAAATAAAATCTGCTTTGAATTATGGGTTAAAAGAGAGGGGATGTCAAGCACAGATTTGGGGAGCACCAGAACAGTGGAAGGGAGGCACAACTGCAAAGACTAGGCAGTAAGGAAGAAATTGTTTGACTGATTGGAAAACAACCAGGTTCGGTCCTCCCTATCCCACTGGCATCTCGACAGTGGACAGATAGATGAACCTGGTACTTCATTGGAAGAATGGTCCAATTGGTCATGGATCCCCATGTCCTTGGCTGCAAAAGCACGGTGCCTAATGAACCTCTTTTCCCCCATCCCTCTCCCTTTAGCCACTTAGGCAGAGTTGAAAATTCTCCAATGATGCCCTATTTTGCAATTCACCACTGCTGGTGGTATTTTGCAAGCCTGATATTTTTATAAATTATTTCATCCTATTGTCTATGGGCATGTTGTTACTTGAGATCAGTGTGCACAGAGAGTCGGATCTTAAGTAAAATACAAATACATAGTAAAATACAAAGCTATGTGAAAACCCAGCTATTCTAGTGGGAGTTAAAAGATTAGGGAGTGGGGTACAATTAAGCCAGTTTAATCTTATGAATGATCTTTCCAGCTTTCCCAAGCAGAGCCCTAAAACTCGAACTTGCTGCTGAAGTTATGGCGGCAGAGCCCAGGGGCTAAAACTCTGTTCCCCTTGTCCACCAGGAAGGGAAAGTGAGTAATGAACAGATCTTGTTGCACAAAAACCAAAAACAGTTCAACCAACTTTTATTAAACACCTACATTTTCAGCTAACAAAGAAATACCCCAAGCCTTTCAACCACCATTCAGTAAATATGTAGTAAACACCTGTAGGGGAAGGCATAGTGAGATACCATCTCTGCCTTCACAGATGTGACACGGATAAATACAAAGTAATTCCTGATAAGGCTCTCAATGAAGTGTAAATAAAAGGACTATACCAGGAGGCTCAAAGCAGATACTTTTTTAAACCCCCTTTTTTATTGGGGGTGGATAACTGGATCGCCTTATCTTGAAGAAATTAAAAGTGAAATGGATCCAATCCCACCAATCATCAGCACAGTAGCTCAGACCTGTTCCATTTCCAACTTGGGCCAGTTTTCCCCTCCTCAATAGTCCAGTGGGCTTCTCATTTCCAAGGAGCTCATCACATTGATGCCAAGCTTAGTGAGATACCCCATTGGCTTAGCCCACTACAACTTGAAACTCCTGAGCTCAAGAAATAGACCCACCAGTGTTAGGCTTCCTAGGAGCAAGGATCATAGGCTTCTACCACCATGCCCAGTTGAGATACTTAAAAAAAAAAGATCACTGCTCTGAGAAAGATTTAATAACAAAACCAACCCAAGAAACAAATACAAAAGAACAATATCCATTACCTGAGCACTTAACTCTTTGTCAGTATTTAGAGGTGGCCAGAAGAGGTTCTAACTGGAGACACTCGACTAATGCATAATAAGAAAACAATTAGGAAATGATCAATTATCAGTCTCAGCAGAGCCACAACTACCTGCGTGGCCTTGGATAAAAGTGCTCCACTTTTCTGGACCAAACAGAGGAACAGTGATAGATAGCTAAGGTACTTTTGCAGACAAGTTTACATGCAGTCTCATGTTTTGATCCTCACAACAATCCTTTGATATGGGTGCTATAGGTTTAATTATTCCCATTTTACAGATGGGAAGATTAAGATTGAGAGGATTCAAATGATTTGCCCAGGGTCATACAGGTAGAAGCAGCATTTGATTCCAGATCTCTCCTAAACCTGAGTTTCACAATCCCCAGTCACCTGTTTTCTAGTTTTTCTGTAAGGCCCTTACCTCTCTCCAAGTTGTTGTGAAGACCAAAGAAGGTAGCAGAAGCTGGAGGATATAGAAGTTACACGGCACATCAAATATGGCCTCATAGGAGTCCTACCTCTTCCATGAAGCCTTCCTTCCCCAAACACAGTGAGCTCTTCTTCCTGTTAACAGGCACTCCCTGCTGGTGACATTTCTCTGGCATTGTACCAGGGGAGCCATGAAGGGTTCTTAAGCAGAGAAGTGACCCTTAGAGGTCATCCAGTTCCACCTCCCACCCAATGAAAAAATCCCCTCCTACACAAAGGCCATGACAGATGGTGATCCAGTTTCTGCTTCAACACTCAGAGAAGAGATCAGCTGCTGCCTGACTGGCTGCCTGGGCAGCAAGGTCCCCATTCCCATTTGGGATGATAGCTGGCATTGCCAAGAAGTCCTTCCTTCCCAATGACCCAAAATGTGTCTCCCGGTAAACCTTAGTCATGAAAGGGTGGCGGGGCTAGGGCTGGACTGAGGGGGAGGGAAGAGAAGGAAAACAGAAATTGTCCTGGGCCAGCAAATAGACAAATACTTTATAAATAAATCTCGGGTTCTATTTAAAACACGCACACCAAATCATACCAGAGGAAAGTACAGATAAGAGGAAAACAAAAGATAACACAAGTTTCTGCAAAAGGATCTACACCTCCCTAACAATCTTACCATGAATGGAAGGCATTAATTATTTTGACCTTATATGTTATGAAACAGGCAAGGCAGAATCATCCGAGTTAGGAGGGACTGGTAGTTAGAGCACATCTACTGACTCCTGGAAATATGCACCAACAGATTATTATCGTTCTCAGGAAGCATCTGTCTAATACCACCCACTTCTTGGAAGCAGCGTTTTCTCCTTTCCTTGGCGAATCCATAGCGCTTATCACTTCTCTAACACCCACTCTAGTTTATCCCGATTTTGAGTCCAGTGTCTCCATGGAGCAGACATTCTGAACTTTTTCTGGGTCGTCCTTTGTCCCCTCTTCTATGGGTTGCCTACCCTCAGTAGGATGTAAACTCTTTTCTGTTTGTCTCGGTACCCCGCAAACTTCTCAGCACAGCGCTTGGCAAATTTGCCAAGCTTGATATCTGCCAGGACCCCTCCCTTTCAGTCTGGTGAAGCATGTGGACCCCCTCTTCTCAGAATAATGTTTTTAAACATGTAAGACACACACAGTTACAAAGGTTAGCAAAATAAAGGGTACGATTTTTCCCCATCCAAGTTCACAGACTCCAGCTTCAGAATGCCTGTGATAGTGTTTCTGTATTGTCTAGCTGAAGTCAAGTTATAAATGTGCCCAAGCTCTTGAGAAGTCCTAAATCCCTACCATGCCTTGTTTCTTTTTTTCATCCCTAGCCCGAGAAGGTTAAAATTGACTTGGAAAATCTTCTCCGTATCTTATTTTCCAATCATGTAATGTAGAATTCTATAAAAGACAAGTCAGCGTGGGACCCCAAATAAGGAAGCCTATTGCTAGAGCCAGAGATTTCATCTGCAGACTGTCTCATTTGCAAGAAAGGGTGTGTGAGAGAATGGCCAGAGTGCTGGATTTGGAATCAAAGACGCGGGTTTGAATTCTTGTTTGACTCTGCATATTTATTACAAGGGTTTTGCTTTTCTTGTTTCTTTGGGGAGTGAGGTGGGGAAAAGGGAAGAAAGAAAATCAATGCTTATTCATTTTTAAGAAAAGAATGCAATGGGCTTATTTTAATCAGGTCCCAGAGAGAAGTAGATAAGTTTATCTCCCCAGGTTTGACTCCTACCAGTTTCTTCAACTGCATTTTTACCCCTTATAAGAGAAAGGGCGTGATGGGGCAGCAGGCAGGGTGGATTACTTTGTAATTTCACTGGGAAATTAAAGTATACTTTAAAGTCTTGGTACTTGCAATTTTTAGACACCACACCCTAAACTTGCCCCAACCAGACAGAGCTCCTTTAATAAGCTCTTAGGGATATTGACAAACACTAATCTATTTTTTAATCCTGCTCCAGCAGCCCTGAGTGTCTGCTCTAGTCATCTGTTTACAGAATATTTTCTTTGCTGATAAGCACAGCAGGCTGGGGAGCTTGTGAATAATCTTCCCCAGCTGTTACCCTGGGCTCCAGTCCCTTGGTTTTGCACATGTGCCAATTAAAAGCTGAACAATGCACAAAGGCCAGGATTACCAGGCTGCACACCTGTCAGGAGGCTGCTGGAGGATGCAAGAAAAATTCGAGGGGGTGGGAGAGAAAAGAAAGGTTAAACAACCTCCCCACACAAAACAAGAACAGCAACTGTAAACTGAAATAGGCAAGTCCAATGCTGCCATCTTCTGGCCATTTCTTGAACCAGCTCAAACACTCACCCAAGAATGGAGATTTTCCCAGGGTTCTAAGGTCAGGTTCACAGCCCGTCAGAACATCTCAGAGGAAAGGATGTGCCATGAGTAAATCCTCTAAAAAAATCCCCTGCAAGTGATCATCCATCCAGCCTTTGTTGAAAGGTACCTGCTTCCTCCCATTCCATTTCTGGCTAGCTCTAAAGGCTGTTATGTCAGACCTACATCTATGCTTCTTCAAGTGCCACAGGAAGTCCACTAGAAGGCTGGACAGTAGCAGAACTCTTCCAGTGTTTTAAACATAGTGGAGGAGAAAAGAGGGAAAGAGCTTGGCACCAATGACTCTTCTGGGAGAGGGATTGGGATAAGGGCTCTTTGGGGGCAAGCCAAAATCTGGTTAACTAAGCGTGGAAACTGCACGATGAAAAGAAAATTCTTTTCAAATAACTACTTCTAAAAGGTTTGCAATTGGCCCTTTTCCTACCCCAAATAGCTCCATTTGGAGGCTGAGGGGTGGGGGACAGGAGCCTGATATATCCATGTGCCCTCCTGCAAGCAGCCTGGGTTCCTAAACCACAGACTCAGAACGTTTTTGTCCTAGCATCTCTCCCCAGCTCGGTGCCTACAGAACTAAACATTCCCTAATTCTATGGTATGAGGGAGAACCAATACAAAATGTTGGTCAAGGTATGTATTGTACCTATGTAGGGATAAAACCTGTCATTTCTTTGGAACTCCCCATGAGTAAACTCCCTCTGCTAACCCAAGTCAACACTGTACCCGAAACTTTGCCCAAAGTACAGAGAAAATAACTCATATCTAGAGTCTGAGGCTGTCTCTTCATTACACAATGAAGCTGGGGCAATATTTTGTAGCCCTAATGAGAGTCCTTTGACCCTACACCTAACTCTTCACTTTACAGATGCTAAAAGGTGCTTAATGAGTTAGTGGCAGGGCTAACTTGAACCCAGGTTGCCTGATTCCCAGTTCATCTCTTCCTCTGCTACAATGGAATAATCTTACTCCTTCCACTCCAGCTATCTTGTTCTAGACCTCTTAGGATTTTCTTTATGATGTGGTTATCAGTAAACATCATTTATACAGACATAATCACATATATGTAGACATGTTTCATGTAGACATACTTCTTCCCTTGCATATGCATCATTTTTTTTAACCCTTACTTTCTATCTCAGAATCAAAACTATGTATTGGTTCCAAGATAAAAAACTGTTAAGGGCTAGGCAATGGAGGTAAAGTGACTTGCCCAGAGTCACAGAGCTAGGAAGCATCCAAGGTCATATTTGAAATCAGGACTTCCCATCTCTAGCCCTGGCTTTCACTCCATCTTAAATTGAAAACTAATGCTTTCTGGCAAGGTGATAGATAAACCAGATTCTCAGATGCTACATGAAAAACTTGTGATGAAAGTCCATGGAGTACTATTTAGGAAGTTTTGCAAGGGCCATGGCTACTGCTTAATAAAGTTCAACATGTTTTAGTTAAAAACATAACACAGAGATACATAATTCCTAAGTTTGCTTTTAAAGAATAAAATAAAATATTAGCAAGTGAATTAGTTGTGTGAGTTTGAGGAGTTTTAAAATGAAACTATTATCAGTTTTTCCTGCCTACTTCATTTGGTAGAAAAGGACTTTTCAAAAGAGCGATCATGTTACTTGATGTCTGAACTAGAAAGGAAAAGGAGAAAGTAAGTTCATGTGCAAGACAAATATCCAGATGAAATTTATTAGAGGATATTCTTTATTGTAGAGAGGAGGGGATGAAGTGCTTTGGTATTCCAAATTTGCACCTGGGTAGGGGTAGTGGTGTGCCAACCCTCTTTTTGCGGGGGTTTCAAAGATGGCCATTGGTGGGAAGCAAATTTCAGCTCCCAGAGCTCCACTTTGGGATCTTTAAGGAAAATAATTGTTCGAGGGACAATAAAAATATGGAATTGAAAAGATTCCCAGTTTTTTAAGGTTGGGCACCAGTAGACATTTATCTATAAAGTTTAAAACTAAAGAAATAGGGAGACTTTTTCATGTGGTTTTGTGGGTGAACCAAAAGAAATTGAAAACCAATTAAAACCACCTAGCTAACAGAGCATGGTAATCTTTTTTTGTGTCATGGACCCCCTCTTGGTAATCTATGGAGTATGGCCCCCTTCTCAAAATTATGTTTTTAAATGCATAAAATAAAATACATAGGATTACAAAAAATATATTGAAATAGTTAATCAAATACATAAAAAACCTAAAAGCAACCAAGGTATATGACACTCAGGTTAGGAACCCCTGCTACCAAGGATAGAAACTAATAAATGTGGGCATTAGGTCCATCAGGAAAGTCACAAGTTCAGTCCCAATCCCTAGTCCTAAAGGACGACTAGTCTTTCCATGAAGTTCTGCCCATAAATACCTTTCTAATTCCAAGAATATAACCTTGAATTATTCTCACAAGTGAAGATGAAAGTTGCTTAGAACACTTTTCCCTTGGAATTTCACATGAGAACACTAACTCCGACTCTATAAGGGAGGGGAAATAAGTTTATGAAACAAAGGTCATAACAAGGAGAGACAGATCTTAATTATGAATGCCTATATACAGATATTCTCTTATAAGCAATATCAATTATTTAGGTTCCCCAGAAGAGAGATGGTGCTTGTAAGGTACAAACTTTTAAGAAGCAAACCTATCATTACATGCATTGTAAGAGAGGTCACAGAACCTACAAGCTAGGCACTATGGAATCAATGTAGTCATGGTTTAATGGGTTTTATAATAGCAGAAAGTGAAGGCACATTGAAAGGAAAAGAGAATCCTGCTTTCTCCATCTTTTAGGGAACAGCTAAGACAGTAGAATTATGAAAACCTCTTTTTCTGTGGCAGGATATGATACAACTTCCCCCCCTTTTTTATAATCATCAGCCTCAAAGGAGTTGGTCACCAGGGATGGCCAAAGTAAAGAAATTAGAAAACAAACCAAAAAAAAAAAAATGAAACATCATCCAGGAGTTAATCTTCTTTGTGAAGGACAGGTTTCTGTCCTCAGCTAGGCTGCTGTGACAACAGCAGAGACAATCTGTTCATGGGTCCACACTCAAAAGCTGTCTAGTTTGTTACGTCTTCCAGAGCTTGGATATCTGTGATTCCTTTCACATGCCATAGGAAGACATGGGGGGAGGCATGGATTGCAAAGGGCTGCAATCTAGTGGAAGCAGTCTCCATATATGGATAGTAGGAGTAATAATTCCTAAGGCTCTGCCACATAGGTTAGGCCCCTTTTCCCAAGGCTCTTTTCTGCTCAGCTAATTGCTTTAAAAGGTATTCAAACCATCCATATCTTACCATGAGACCTCATCATGCCTCCCCTTCTCCCTCTATCCCAGTGGCCCCCCCTTTCCCTCTTAGTTCTTCCCAGAACCTCCATTAAGAGCATGCTTCATTCTTAGGACTTCTCCCTCCTACTTCAGCCATCTTTTATGGTCCTTTTCTTTCATTAGCACGTAAGTTTCTTGAGGGCAGGGATTATCTTTTTCTTTGTATCCACAGTGCTTTATACAGTGCCTGGCACTTACTAAATTCTTTGTTGACTTGAGTTGGTCTCAGTGTAAAAGCCAGCACAGGGAGCCAGAAGCATCTTTTTCAGGCTTCACATGTGTTTGAAGAGCACTATGGGGAGGGCCGTCTCAGAGGACTTCTCAACTGAATCAATTCCTACCCTGGCTGAGTAACCTTTCCATGCTATTCTCTTGCTGAGCTTCCCTTTGTTTTTCAAATAAACTTTGATTGCAATCTTCAGTTGTTATCTATGGATATCTCCTATTTTCACATAGTCCAAATTGTCCCATATCCCCTCAGAACAAAGATGGGGAAAAGCAGTTGAAGAGAAAAAAAAATCCAGCAAAACTGATTCTATATATTGGGGGAAAAAATGACATTATAGGCAATGTTCCACACTTATGGACTCTCACCTCTGTAAAGGAATGGGGGACTATGTCTTTTTGTATTTCTTCTTTGAGGCTAAGCTTGTCCTTTGTAATTTTGCAACATTCATTTTCTATTGATAAACATCTTTTTGTTAATTGCCATATTGTCTATAAGTGTCTTGTTTTGTTTCAACTCCAAACCTGAAGTATCAGAAGAGTCTGAATCAGGTAGGGCCAACTGCACCATAATAATGAGATCACACATCCATCTCTGAAGGAAATAGGGAAATACATCATTTGTACGGAAAACAGTCAAGCCTTTGGTGGGAGCCAGTCTGATTTTTTTTTCTTTCCTCCCAGGAAAACTTTAATTGTCTAGAGCCATCATTAGCTATAACAATAAAGCATGCTCATTCTTTAATCAGATTGCAGAAGGAGAAAAAATATCCTCTCTTTTATACTATACAAGTCATTTTTGTATTTGTCAAGGAAAAGATAAAAACACTTTCAATACTTGAGTTTTTTTGTCTTAGTCTCTGATAGTAAAAAAAAATCCATATTAAAAATGTAGCCATACCGAGTCAAAATGTCAAGATTATTCCCAGAAAACAGATTTTATTTTTTGCAATAAGAACTATAAAAGAACTGAACATTTTCCAAATAGACAGAGTGTGATAATAAAATTAGGGGACAAAAACTGATCCAAAAAGCTTTGATAGGTTCTCTCTATGCTGAGCCACAAATACTCCCATCGGTCTCTAGTAATACTATATTATTTTCTCTTATGCCATCTTTAAAGTTGTCACAAGGCAGTGCCAATTCACGAGAATGGCAAATTCCTTATTTCGCAAATCTGTCATCATCTGGTAATGTAACATGTAAATTCTCGATTGAAATGCTATGAAGTATGGATTACGGAGCTGCTCTGTTTTGTGCATGCTTAAGATTTGTCCCCTCCATCCCAATATCTCAGGGCTTTGAAGATGCAAAATTTAAATGCTGGACTAGTTCCCGCCCCTTGCAGTTAGTTGTGTTATTTCAAATATGCAAACCACTCATGTTAATTATTTATAAGATTTAATATGAGAAAGATCCATCTGATGGAAATGAATTTGGGTCAGATACTAATCTAATATCCATGCCATTTACTAGCTTTTCTCAAGAGAGAATGGAGGGGGAAAAGGTGCTTCTCTATTTCCCTCATTGTTTCCAATGTCCAAAAACAACTGGAAAAGCATCAGATTGGGGAGCCTGGAGTGCAGTGTTTAGGCAAAAATGAAGTGGTTGAATCAGAATGGGTGGGCAAAAGAATACCTGACCCAAATTCATTTCCTCTGGCTAGATCTGTCTCATGTTAAATCCTGTGAAGAATGAACAGAGCTTCTTCATTTACTTTGATCAGGATACTTAAAATTCTGTAATTGCATCCTCCAACTGCTCATTTTGATGTAGACCAACTGAGATGGAAAGTAGATGAGGCCACAACTCAACAACCTGTCTGAAAAGCAAGAAGCAAAAGAAGCTAGGGTTTGCCCACACCCGTGCTCTACTCCCTTCTCTTCCCATCCATATTTAAAGCCAATATCATGCTTCTTTCCTTTGATACGGACTGCAGACCCAGCCTACAATTGGACTCACATTACAAGATGGTGTCACAAGCCATGCAGCATTATAAGAGAGGTCGATTGAAAGGAAGACAGGCCAGCCAACTCGACAAGTCTAAAAATATTAGGGACCGTGAGGCAATGAGGCAATGAAAGCAGACTCTCTACCAAACTGCTGGATAAGAAAGTTGATGAAGATGACCCATTTCTTTAGCCCCACGAGCAGCATGAATTCATCATCGCTCACTACCATCCTTTGTTCCAAAAATGAAATCCCATCATCAACCAACCAGTCCTCTTAGCTCATCTAACTGGTATTCAACCAGATATCTTCTTGAGCTAAATAATGTTTAATTGTGGATTCAATGAAAGTTAAAACAAAACAAAACTCTGGGGTCCTACTTTATACCTTTTAGATGGGAAAAGATGACCAAAAAAGGGGAAATGACCATTGTTGGAGAAAATATGGTAGCATAGGTACACTAATGCATTGTTGGTGGAACTGTTGAATTGGCCCAACCATTCAGGAAGAGCAATTTGGAACTATGCCCTAAAAGTCAAGAAAGTGTGCATACCATTTGAGGGAGAGATAATACCACTACACGCCTATCTCCCCAAGGGATCAAAGATAGTTGTGTATTACAACTTTTCTTATAGTAACAAAGCACAAAGAAAAAAAAAATAAAGATTGACTATCAAATGGGGAAAGGCTGAATATGTTAGACCATATGAAATGTAATGGAGTGTCATGACACCATAAGAGATGACAAAAGGGAAAGCGTTCCAAGATATCTGCAGAGAATTATATGACACAGAATGAGGTGAATAGACGTAGGAGAAGGAGATATCCATCTATAATCATGTAAAGGAAAACAATGACGAAAAAAAAAAACGGAAGAACCCTGACTATGCAACAACCATCTGTGAGTCCGGGAGAGGGATGAAGCATGTTTCTGAGTTCTTAGAAGAGAGGAAAAGCCTGGGTAAAGAATGAGACCAACAAGGTTGGATATTGCCAATGTGTGAACTTTGTTTTGATTGACTACACTCATTAAAAGGGAAGGCTCTTTTTTGGGAGGGGGTGGAATGAATGAGTGATATCAATGATGCAAAAAAAAGTAAAGAAAAATAAAACATTTTAAAAGTATACAGAAGAGAGCAGAAGGAAATTCAGAAGGTGACACATGCAAGCAAATTAGTGTTAGTCCTCTGTTCTTAAATATACACTTTAAAAAAAAAAACACTCCATATGTTCCATCTTAGAATCAATACTGTGTATTGGTTCCAAGGCAGAAGAACAATAAGGGGGTTAAGTGACTTGCCCAGGGTCACACATTTAGGAAGTTTCTGAAGCAATATTTGAACTCAGGATCTCCTGTTGTCTCCAGGCCTGGTTCTCAATCTACTGGGTCACTTAGCTACCCCTAAATATACACTTTAAAAGAAAAAAAAAACCCAAACAATATATAATATTCACAGTTTCATTGAAATGCTAATGTTTGGGGGCAACTAGGGAGCACAGTGGAGAGTGCCAGACCTAGAGATGGGAGGCCCTGGGTTCAAATCTGGCTTCAGATACTTCCTAGCTGGGTGACCTTGAACAAGTGACTAAACCCCAATTGCCTAACCCTTGTCACTCTTCAGTCTTAGAATTGATACTAAAGATAAAAGGTGAGAGTTTTAAGAAAATCCTAATGTTTGTTCATATTTGGGAGGTTCATAATAAAATTTTTTAAAAAGCAAACTAAATCTAAGACCCTAGAGGATGAAGGCTATGCCTTGTTACATAGTAAAAAGCAAACATTCTATATTGTTTATTGCCATTTAAAAACCTGAAGCTTTCTGGGAGAATATGCCATCGTTCCTAATTGCTAGGTTAGCTCGAACAATGCTCATAACCATGAGACGATTGCCTTTTTCTCGTCTATAGTGAGAAAATAAAAAAACGTAATTATCAGGCAGTGATGGTGCCAGCTGCCTTCTACAGTTTCAGACTAAAGAGGAGGAGGGTGCTACCTTATCAAGAAAATCTTAGGAACTTATGGTGCCTAAAAGGGAGACAAGGTAGTACCAGGATGTTCTAGAAAGGGAAATTTTTTTTTAAAGGGGGAAAAAAAAGCACATTTTCCTTTTCCTTCCTTCTCATTCTATTTTTTGCCTTTCCCCAATTTCTACTGTCTGGATTCTGGAGAGCATCTTAGAAGCGC